>NC_064922.1:618486128-618789158 GCF_023897955.1 Schistocerca gregaria
CCCCCGATGCTGGCACATTTTTTCAAACGTAACGAAAATGTAAACTCTTTTAACTGCATATGTTTCGATTATTATGACCGTGGAAAAAAATACTGCATGCTTTATAATGTTGCTATGATCTTGTAAGCTTCTTGTTGATGTAAACAAATTGGTTTACTTTGTGTGTTGATTAACGTTGTTCCTACATTACATGTGGTTATGTACGAGATTACTGCCGCCTTGTGGTCCTCTGTGTTATTATCTAGGGTTCTTGACGACTTTCCGGCAGTACTGTTCGATTATCAATAAACACAGATTTGACTGTGTGAAATGCAGATCATTGCTTGCAGCAGTCAAATGAAATATAATTTAAGAAAAATGTTTTAAACTATGTAGGAAAAGAGGAAGTAGTAGTTAAAATGATGACGAGATAGACAGAGACTGCTGAGACAGGCGAGAGTATATCCATGTGTTGGGATTAAAGACAACTTGATGGAGAGGACATGGGTGGTCGACGAGAGTGACACCTGTGTGTCTTTCGTATAAATGTAGTAACACAAGCCTCCTAGCGGAAAAGCGGAAATTGCCGCAATGTTTTTTCTACCTACGAATTGTATGAGTAGCTTAGCACTCTACAAAACTGCCACTGTAGTTGTGATAACGAGATACGATATTTCCAGAGAAATTCATGTACTGAATTGCTCTCACATTATGTTCCAACAGCAAACCCTCTTTATGTACTTTGGATACGGCTCTCGGCTCAGTATCCTGGCGATCGAATTTGAATATTCAGTAATCAAAGTACTTGTTTCGTCTCACGACGGACGAAGCCCGATTCGCGCGGTCATTCTGTGCTCTAGCAACGTACCACTTTAACACACCTAATATGCTGATTTCTTATAAGCCACTGGCACATAGACACCACTACATTACCACGTCTTGCGCCCGTGCTGGAGGGCACACGGTCGCCTGGTGCCTATCCCACATCTACAGCGCTCTAAACCAACTAGTGTGCTCTTATATGGAGGTGCCCGCATCTCGTGGTCGTGCGGTAGCGTTCGCGCTTCCCACGCCCAGGTTCCCGGGTTCGATTCCCAGCGGGGTCAGAGATTTTCTCTGCCTCGTGATGGCTGGGTGGTGTGTGATGTCTGTAGGTTAGTTAGGTTTAAGTAGTTCTAAGTTCTAGGGGACTGATGACCATAGATGTTAAGTCCCACAGTGCTCAGAGTCATTTGACCCATTTTTATATGGAGGTAACGTTTTGGTCTGTGAGCTTATTCTGTCAAGAGAAACTGCCACTTTCCTATTTTAAAAGTTTTATGACCTAAGAAAATATCTACATTTTGATGCGTGTTCCCGTACTCAAACGGCTCAAGAAGCGAGATAAACGACAATGACCTCGTAGAAATCTACCGTGAAGAACTGAAGTTGTATCTAACAGGAATCGCGAAGAAGAGTTGTCAGTGGAGCGAGCAACATAATAATGCACCATTTCAGAGGTTTAATTTTTCTGCTGGTTCTGTAAGTTCTGTAATGCAAGCGCTTCCACGGGAAGGGAAGTTTGAAAAGACCGAACATACGAGGGTAATGGTCATATCCGAATAAAACTTCTTGGCTGTTTGTATTAAACAGAATAGAGGGCGTTTGCATGCACATAAGGCCGGCTGGTGTGGCCAAGCGGTTCTAGACGCTTCAGGCTGGAACCGCGCGACCGCCACGTCGCAGGTTCGAATTCTGCCTCGGGCATGGATGTGTGTGATGTCCTTAGGTTAGCTAGGTTTAAGTAGTTCTAAGTTCTAGGGGACTGATGACCTCAGATGTTATTTCCCATAGTGCTCTAAGCCATGCACGTAAACCAGAAATCTGAGTCAAACGTTTTTATAGCACTGGATGTATGATTTTTCAAAAATGTAAAGTCATGTACTAAACAAAATACAAAAGAATTACGCTAAATCCATATAATTTGTTTTTGCATTAGGTGTTTTTCGTGTCCCTGACATTTCCGGTATGCGTCTGCATTTATCAGTGGTTTAAGTATTGTTGACAATACACTGTAAGATAAAAAAGAAAAGAACAAGACGCATCACGAAGGAGTTTATGTAAATTTTGGCTGCCGATGGACGAATACGCTGCAACACAATTTCACCGCACTGCTGGCAAGATTAGTAAACGAGGGGCATGTCGATACCAGAGTATAAAGTCTTTGCGAATTTTCTGCAGTGTGCAGTAAACTGGTAACAGTATTTGCACAGTAAGTGTGTCTCGTAGTCAGGTGCGTGACCGATATACGCAGATGTCAGCATTTGAGAGAAGGCGTGTAATTGCAGCCAACGAAGCCGGTTGGCATAATCAGCAAATAGGTCGACGTTTGAATGCGAGCGATTCTACTACATGAGGATGTTGGCGGGAATGAGTGAACCATGGGCGAACACAGAGTCAAGAAGGAAGTGGTCGATACAGAGAGACGGCAGAAGGTGAGGACCAAGCAATCGCCAGAGAATCACTCAGCGCCTCTGTTTCATCATCATCATCATCGTGCAACTGGTGATTCAGTGACCAGAAACACGATTAATAGGCGGCTCACAGAAACGGGGCTGAGCTGAAGATGTCCCTTGCACCGACTACCATTGACCTCTGCAGATCAACAAGGCCGTTTGCAATGGTGTCGGGTACATTCGGCCTGTAATCTCATTTGACCGGAGCAGAACTGTCGTCGGTGGCGATTTCCACTTCGAACTGAGCACCGATGACCAGCTAAGACGTGTCTGGAGACTCCCTGAACCGTGGTGGGACACCAACCTGACTGTAGCCCGCCATACAGCCCCACAACAAGTATTGATGGTTTGGTGTGCCATTCCATTTCGCAGCAGGACCCCCTTCGTTTGTCACCGGCGGTATCCTTATAGCAACCGTACGTCGGCGGTATTCTACGCGCCGTCTTTTTTTGTCTTCCATAGAGAACCACCCTGGGCTTACGATTCAGCAAGATGATGCCCGCCGGCACTAGGCGAGTTTCTACTGCTTGTTTTCGTGCTTGCCAAACTCTACCTTGGTCAGTGAGGTCGCTGGATCTCTCTTCAGTTGAGAACGTCTGGAGTATTATAGGCATGGCGCTCTAGCCAGCTTGGGATTTCGACGATCTGACGCGCCAGATGGACAGAATTTGTCACGATATCCCGCAGGAGGACATCTAACAACTTTCTTCGTCAATGACAAGCTGAATAACTGCTTGCGTAAGAGCCAGAGGCGGATCAAGATGCTCTTTCTCTTGAATAAATCATCGATTTTTTTTTAAATTGCGATATTTTGTTTGTCCCTACATGTGCAACACATCTACTGATTTCTGTCCCACTCGGATAGTGGAAGCGTCCCTTTTTTGTCTTAGTATATACACTACTGGCCATTAAAATTGCTACACCAAGAAGAAATGCAGATGATAAACGGGTATTCATTGGACAAATATATTATACTAGAACTGACATGTGATTACATTTTCACGCAATTTGGTTGGATAGATCCTGAGAAATCAGTACCCAGAACAACCACCTCTGGCCGTAATAACGGCCTTGATACGCCTGGCCATTGAGTCAAACAGAGCTTGGATGGCGTGTACAGGTACAGCTGCCCATGCAGCTTCAACACGATGCCACAGTTCATCAAGAGTAGTGATTGGCATATTGTGACGAGCCAGCTGCTCGGCCACCATTGACCAGACATTTCCAGTTGGTAAGAGATCTGGAGAATGTGCTGGCCAGGGCAGCAGTCAAACATTTCCTGTATCCAGAAAGGCCCGTACAGGACCTGCAACATGAGGTCGTGCAATATCCTGCTGAAATGTAGGGTTTTCGCAGTGATCGAATGAAGGGTAGAGCCACGGGTCGTAACACATCTGAAATGTAACGTCCACTGTTCAAAGCCGTCAATGCGAACAAGAGATGACCGAGACGTGTAACCAGGGGCACCCCCTACCATCACGCAGGGTGATACGCCAGTATGGCGATGGCGAATACACCCTCGTAAGATGACTGTCATCTCGACTGCTAGTGATACGAGGCCGTTCGGATCCAGCACGGCGTTCCGTATTACCCTCCTGAACCCACCGATTCCATATTCTGCTAACGTCATTTGATTTAGACCAACGCGAACAGCAATGTCGCGATACGATAAGCCGCAATCGCGATAGGCTACAATCCGACCTTTATCGAAGTCGGAAACGTTATGGTACGCATTTCTCCTCCTTACACGAGGCATCGCAACAACGTTTCACCAGACAACGCCGGTTAAATGCTGTTTGTGTATGAGAAATGGATTGGAAACTTTCCTCATGTCACAACGTTGTAGGTGTCGCCACCGGCGCCAACCTTGTGTGAATGCTCTGAAAAGCTAATCATTTGCATATCACAGCATCTTCTTCCTGTCGCGTGTGTAGCACGTCATCTTCGTGGTGTAGCAATTTTAATGGCCAGTAGTGTATATGAATGCGAATTCAAATGCAGTGGGTACCACAGAATCTGTTTAAGGCCCAAACGACGCAAGCAGCCAACTGGGGTGCACAAGTTGAGTAGGGCGTCAGACATGCCACAAATATTAAGATTTCTATACAGGTAGAAGCGGCCGCTTTGGGTGCCATGCCGAGAGGGTTTGTGTCCGTCAACTGCACATACGGTTCATGTCCACGCTGTCGCGGCATGCTACCAGTATTAAAGACTGCGATGGAGCTCCGTATGCCACGGCAATCTGGCTGACACTAACGGCGGCGAGCAACAAATGCTGCGCAGCTAGCGCCATTCGACGGCCAACACCTCGGTTCCTGGTGTGTCCGCTGTGCCGTGCGTGTGATCATTGCTTGTACAGCCCTTTCGCAGTGTCCGGAGCAAGTATGGTGGGTCTGACACACCGGTGTCAATGTGTTCTTTTTTCCATTTCCAGGAGTGTATAATTGCTGCTCAACGAACACTCATCTTACTCCATTCTTCGAGGTGTACATTTCGCAGTGTAGCTAACGGCGCTGTTCTTCCACGAGATCCAAATCTACTTGCTCAAATTTTGCTGTGTGAAAGATCCTCTGTCGATAACATAACCAGCTCTATGTGGCTTGAAGATCTAATTTTCTCGTAACTTCACATCCACCGCGATAGATGTTTTCAATTCAGTGTGACTTATACTCGACTGCGGCAACGGATGCCAATTGAGGAGCTACTCGACCGAATAGTAGCGGCTTCGGCTACGAATACCATCACAACGACCGGGAGAGCGGTGTGCTGACCCCACGCCCCTCGTATCCGCATCCTCCATGAGGATGACCCGGCGGTCGGATGGTCCCGGTAGGCCACTCGTGGCCTGAAGACGGAGTGCTTTTTCTTATACTCGACTGTGGATCACTGCTGCCATATTTTAAAATACAATGTCTGTATAAATTTTGGTAGAAGTCGTTGCAAAACCCTGTATAAGCTATTTTTAATACCTTCACAACGAGGAGTTAAAGTCCGCTCGAGTGTTATGACGTCAAAACCGAGATCCTAACCAATTTCGCTGGTGCTTGGAAGCACTTAAAGTCATTACGGCCCACGGCAGATGTCAACTGCAGCTGATTCGCAGCTAGCCCTTGCGGTGCGAACTGCCATAAAGTCGGATGTGCCGTAGTGTTCCACGTCAAGGGTTTTTACGAGACAAGCGATTGTGTGTTGGCCTACAGCACTAATCTGTCGGCGCCGCTGATAGTGAATGTCTGTTGGAAGGTATCTTTATGACAGAAATCTCAACAAGAAAATGAACAGGTGAATGATTTACGAAATGTAGATGTAGGCTGTACAGTAGCTGAGTTAGTTAAATGCTGAACAAGGCTGCTTTAATTTCATGACGGAGTTAGACTTTATAAAGTGGACGATAATTATAACGTGGCAACTCCAGAACAGAAGATGGTGGTGGTGGTGGTGGTGGTGGTGGTGGTGGTGGGTAGTGTTTAACGTCCCGCCGACAACGAGATCATTAAAGACGGAGCGCAAGCTCGGGTTATGGAAGGATTGGGAAGGAATTCGGCCGTGCCCTTTCAATGGAACCATCCCGGCATTTGCCTGAAACGATTTAGGGAAATCACGGAAAACCTAAATCAGGATGACCGGAGACGGGAATGAACCGTCGTCCTCCCGAATGCGAGTCCACAGAACAGAAGAGAACTGAAGCATTTGAGAAGTGGTGGTAGAGAAGAACGTCGAATATCAGATGGACGGATAAGATAATGATGTGGTCCTCGTTGAAGGAAGGAAAATATGGGAGAATGGATAGGACGATAGGACATATGTTGAGACATAAGGTTATAGCTTCAATGGTATTAGACTGAACGGAGGAGATTAAAAACTGTAAGGGAAGACACAGATAGCAAACATTGGAATACATATAGCAAATAATTAATTACTTAGGCTGCAAATGCTACTCTGAGAGGAAGAGGTTGGCATTGGGGAAGATTTCGCTCTCGTGTAGCGTCAAAACTGGTGAGAAGACTAATCTTGCGTTCACGATGCCTATTCGAGTGATACAGGGGATGGAAAAAATATGAGAACACTAAAAATCACATTACCATGCCTAACACGGTGCGGGAAAACAATTGGAAATCAAAACAGCTTCCAGCCGTCTGGAATGGATAAATATAGGTCTTGTATCGTTTTCAGTGCAATCGTATATCATGCTTCCTGCAAAAATAGTGGCAAGTTAAGGCAACAATGGAGGAAGTGAAAAGCGATTACGCACACTTTTCTCTCAACCAAACAACAAAAGCTCATTAACATTGAAATCTGGTGACTTTGGTGGCCACGTGAGATGCTACAACTAATCCTCGTCCTCACAACAGTCTTAGGGGACGCGAGCTGTGTGAACATGGGCCCTGTAGTCTCGGAACACAGCATCGCCATCGGGTAAAGGTCATTGTACCGCAGGACTGAACTGATCAGCCAAAATAGTCTTGGCAGTAATGCAGCTCTGTAGGCTAACCATGGGACCCGTGGAATGTCATGACATGGACGCCCGAATCATTAGCGGACCCTCGCCATATTTCACCCTTGGGAGACAAATTCGATTAGAAATTAGATACAATGTGCAACGAGACTCACCCGACCAAATGACTTTCTTTCGTTGTTATAGGTCTCATGGCTTCGGCACTTCGTTTCCCTGTAACGAGCATTTGAGAGACTCATCAACGGTTCTGACATTCCAACTCGGCCTGCAGTTTTCCGATTGTGGAGTTATTTTACTGTCGACAGGGTTCGCGAGTGAGACGTTCAGTTCTGCAGTGACTATTGCAGCTTACGTCCTCTTATTTTTCATCACAGACCTCTTCCATGATCGTCTTCACGATTGCTGAGCACACTATTTCGCCCGCTTGTGACTCAATGGATAATGTTTTCCTCTTTTCCTCTATAAGGTATAAATCCTCGGTATGGTGCCTCTTAAAACACAAAATACTTGCCGGTTGCTGTGACCGAGCGGTTCTAGGCGCTTCAGTCCGGAACCGCGCTGCTGCTACGGTCGCAGGTTCTAATCCTGTCTCGGGCATGGATGTGTGTGATGTCGTTATGTTAGTCAGGTTTAAGTAGTTCTAAGTCTAGGGGACTGATGACCTCAGATGTTAAGTCCCATAGTGCTTAGAGCCATTTGAACTATTTGAACAAAATACTTCGGCTGCTTGCTTACGGAAGCACACACCGCACGAGACAAGTTGCTCATGTTCGAACTCACTTGGCTCCAGTATGATGCTCTCACAACCGCATTCTGACTACGACTGACGTTTGCAACGTATTGTGGTGATTATGCAGGTGCCGTTCGTGAGTAAATACAACAGCGCAACCTGCAGCCTTGTCTAGTATCTGCGTTTATATTCAAGCACGCATTCCTCGTGCCGTTTCCATACTTTTGTCAAACCCCTGTACGTAAGATGATGTAGTAGATACCGATGATGTTCCTCATGTAGATTCCTCATGTAAACATGGTTATTGAAACTTTGTAAGTAGATTTTCGAGAGATAATTTGAGTCTATTTCGAGCGCCAGCCATTTCACTATTTTCAGGATCTATGTGTAACTCTCTAGCACGCATCAGTAAAACGGGCAATAGTTTTGCATAGACGGCTATAGAGTAACACGGCTTAGTATTTCTGCAGCGGACTTCATACGACTTGTTGAGTTTATGCCCCGTCGAACTGCTGCATCACACCCGGCAAAACGAGGTCCACATGTCATTAGGTGGCATCCTATGACTTTTGTCCCCTCAGTATAGTTTTTTTAATGAGAATTTTACATAATTATACCTTTTATAATTTTACCAATAGTTCTAAAGCCATGACATTCTCATCTTCCCCTCCCAGCTCCCTTTACTCTCTCGCAATCGTCCCACTCCAATTGCCCTTCCCCCTGCCCTACTCTCCCTTACACCCAGCATGTACCTATTTACACTCCTGGAAATGGAAAAAAGAACACACTGACACCAGTGTGTCAGACCCACCATACTTGCTCCGGACACTGCGAGAGGGCTGTACAAGCAATGATCACACGCACGGCACAGCGGACACACCAGGAACCGCGGTGTTGGCCGTCGAATGGCGCTAGCTGCGCAGCATTTCTGCACCGCCGCCGTCAGTGTCAGCCAGTTTGCAATGGCATACGGAGCTCCATCGCAGTCTTTAACACTGGTAGCATGCCGCGACAGCGTGGACGTGAACCGTATGTGCAGTTGACGGACTTTGATCGAGGGCGTATAGTGGGCATGCGGGAGGCCGGGTGGACGTACCGCCGAATTGCTCAACACGTGGGGCGTGAGGTCTCCACAGTACGTCGATGTTGTCGCCAGTGGTCGGCGGAAGATGCACGTGCCCGTCGACCTGGGACCGGACCGCAGCGACGCACGGATGCACGCCAAGATCGTAGGATCCTACGCAGTGCCGTAGGGGACCGCACCGCCACTTCCCAGCAAATTAGGGACACTGTTGCTCCTGGGGTATCGGCGAGGACCATTCGCAACCGTCTCCATGAAGCTGGGCTACGGTCCCGCACACCGTTAGGCCGTCTTCCGCTCACGCCCCAACATCGTGCAGCCCGCCTCCAGTGATGTCGCGACAGGCGTGAATGGAGGGACCAATGGAGACGTGTCGTCTTCAGCGATGCCTTGGTGCCAATGATGGTCGTATGCGTGTTTCGCGCCGTGGAGGTGAGCGCCACAATCAGGACTGCATACGACCGAGGCACACAGGGCCAACACCCGGCATCATGGTGTGGCGAGCGATCTCTTACACTGGCCGTACACCTCTGGTGATCGTCGAGGGGACACTGAATAGTGCACGGTACATCCAAACCGTCATCGAACCCATCGTTCTATCATTCCTAGACCGGCAAGGGAACTTGCTGTTCCAACAGGACAATGCACGTCCGCATGTATCCCGTGCCACCCAACGTGCTCTAGAAGGTGTAAGTCAACTACCCTGGCCAGCAAGATCTCCGGATCTGTCCCCCATTGAGCATGTTTGGGACTGGATGAAGCGTTGTCTCACGCGGTCTGCACGTCCAGCACGAACGCTGGTCCAACTGAGGCGCCAGGTGGAAATGGCATGGCAAGCCGTTCCACAGGACTACATCCAGCATCTCTACGATCGTCTCCATGGGAGAATAGCAGCCTGCATAGCTGCGAAAGGTGGATATACACTGTACTAGTACCGACATTGTGCGTGCTCTGTTGTCTGTGTCTATGTGCCTGTGGTTCTGTCAGTGTGATCATGTGATGTTTCTGACCCCAGGAATGTGTCACTAAAGTTTCCCCTTCCTGGGACAATGAATTCACGGTGTTCTTATTTCAATTTCCAGGAGTGTATAATACTGATCGCAGTTGCCAAACTCAGCACTATTATATGTCGTTCTAATTAGACGGGTTGCTGACGAAATTTCTTAGGTAAGTTCTACATTTATGTACATTCCTTTTTTCTACTTATTGTAAAAATTAGATGGTACATATTTAGTTTTACTTTGATTTAGACCTGAAGATGATCCTGGTGATTGAAAGATGTAATCTAATTCAAATGTGAAACTGAGACCAAACAATAAATGAGAATTATCTTGAACATTTTAGGAATGATGTTGTCCGCAAGCTGTTTCCTCAGAAGATGCTGCTACATTATTCGGTGAACTGTCATGCTGATACAAACAAACATCGTCTCCGAACTGTTCCTTTGTTGTATGCAGTACACAGTGGGTTCGTATCCTTCGCCATTGGCGTCCTGTTAAGCACAATAAAGGGTAAGCACCCTAACCACGAAAAACTCCCTGAAACCGTACCACCACTTCCTCAGTACTTCACACTTGATACTACACAAGATGGTTCTCCAGGGTATAGCATGGTTCATCTCTCGTTTCCCGTTGTCCACTAGTGTGGCGTCGCTCTTTACACTACTACAAGCGTCGCTTAGCACTGAGTCCAGAAATGTATGGCTTATGAGGAGCTGCTCGACCGTTGCATCCCATTCTTTTTAACTCCTTCGCACAGTCTTTATGCTAGTTGGTCTGCTCGTAACAATTTCGGACTTACAAGTGAGTCCTTCCGCTCATTTCATACGATTTTTTACAATCACACTCCGTAATATTCAACAGACTCTGTCCGTCAGTACAGCGGATCTGCCTGGTCCATGTATCGCTGTGGTTGTTCCTTCGCGTTTCCACTTCACAGTCACATCTCTAACAGTTGACTTTGGCAGCTTTAGAAGAGTTGAAATGTTACTGACGGATTTCTTATTCCTCTGACATCCAATGACTAATTTACATCCGAAGTCACTGAATTCTCAAGAGCAACCCATTCTGCTGTTTATTTGTTGGTTGAACAAGATAGATTTATTTAATCTTCACTTGTGACGCGTTTCGCGTGTTCTAGGCATCATCAGACATTCTGGGTAAGTTACAAACTGGCACAAGTATAAACTGTTATTAAAGACAACAATAAATTAAAAACAATAGAAGGAATACGAACGTCGATTGGACTATGGAGCACAAGGCCACATTTGTGTTTCAGCAGGTGGTGAGGCCTATAAATTTCGACTCATAAAATATTGCACCATAACTACGCTTACCTATAAAAACTATTGCTAATCGTGACCAAGGCGTCGAAAATAATTAAAAGCCTCCATAGAACCGGGAGGTAATAGCCGTATAGCCACAGCCAGTTCGTTACATCGCCGATAAAGTTCTTCCTGGTCGTAACCGAGGTTTCAAACATGAAATTTTTCCCCTTTGCCAAGCACCTCAAATTTTCTGGCCATCGGTTCAAATGGTTCAAATGGCTCTGAGCACTATGGAACTCAACTGCTGTGGTCATTAGTCCCCTAGACCTTGGAACTACTTAAACCTAACTAACGTAAGGACATCACACACATCCATGCCCGAGGCAGGATTCGAACCTGCGACCGTAGCAGTCCCACGGTTCCGGACTGCGCGCCTAGAACCGCGAGACCACCGCGGCCGGCTCTGGCCATCGGCTCCCAGATTTAGAAAACCTTAAGATCCTTCACGTGGCCGACAAAGACGAGGAACTGAATTTATTGGAAGAGTTAAAAATTTCTAAGCATGTCTTTCTCAGATCTCCGAATCTAATAAATGAACAAGTATGTTCGAAACATCAAATATTTTTTTGATATAATGATGTGTATCTGTAAGGTTGCTTTTCACCTATATTACTTACTGAATATCCATTGAAAGCGGATCTTAGTGGAATCACATGTGGTCTGTTATCTGCATCAAACAAAAACGTGTTGGGTGATGATCTTACTGAATGTAGTGCAAAAACTGCTGGAACATAGTTAAATTGATATATATCGATCGTAACTGCACATATAGTTCAAACTGAAGATTATTTCACCCGACGGAAACCCAATACTATAAAAAATAAAACGTGGACTGGACTGTGTTTCGTTCGTAATAATAGAATTGATACAGGAGCAGCACGCTGGCGCAGGATGTCCGACAATGCATAGAAGAATGCTCACTGTGTACCCTACTGATATCACCCCACTGACGAAAGCAGTGTCCATGGATGGATGAACTAGCTTACATAAAGGAAAGCCAGCATTAGAGACAAATGGCGCGACCTCCGAGGCGAATAATCGTTACTGAGTGTACGAGTTCATTCGTGCGGACAGACATGTCACAGTCAGTGAGTTGCAGCACAACTCGACTGTCGTGGCAATAACTTACAAACGATGGAGGAAAATTTGGGGTAACAAAGAGGATGCAAGGATGATATCCGAATAGTTGCCCCTGATATGACAGAGAGAGGAGTGTAAAACTCATTCCAGCTGGTTAAAGAATTCGCTCGAAAAGGGCATTGTTTTTCGTCTGGTGGCAGAAGACGATCAGTAAAGGAAGTCATGGTCGCTGTTTCATAGGGTGACCTTCAGCTTACTTTTTTTGTAAGTGACAGTATCAGCAAGTAACATAGCTGCGACATGAATAAATAACGAGGTATGCCGCCACGTTGAAAAATATGTCCACTCTTTAAAATGCTGTACAGGTCGCTGAGGAAAACGTCATTGACTGGGTGCAAGTGAACTGGTTTATTCCAATGTTAGGCGTTTCGGATATCGCTATCATCATACATCCTGGAATATGTTGCACATAGAAACAAGAGTTGCATGTTGTGGTAGTAGTAGCGATGATAAGCAGAAACAATCAGAGTTCTGTAATACACTAGACAAATTCTATAAATGGTATTTCAACAATCAAACTAAAACCTAATATGAAACTTCCTGGCAGATTAAAACTGTGTGCCGGACCGAGACTCGAACTCGGGACCTTTGCAAAGGAAGTTTCATATCAGCGCACACTCCGATGCAGAGTGAGAATCACATTCTTAAAACCTAATAATCTAGGAGATGTATATATTTTAAAATACTGAAATATTTGTAGCGAAAGTTGGCACGAACAAAAATGGTTCAAATGGCTCTGAGCACTATGGGTCTTAACTTCTGAGGTCAACAGTTCCCTAGAACTTAGGTTGGTTAGGTTTAAGGAGTTCTAAGTTCTAGGGGACTGATGACCTCAGAAGTTAAGTCCCATAGTGCTCAGAGCCATTTGAACCATTACCGGCGCCTAATTGTAAGTCATGACAGCAACACTACTAACAGCGCAAATCCTGCAGTGCACTTCACTCCGGTAAATTTGGGTACGCATACGGTAAATAGTTTTCCTTCTAAAGAGGCTCAAGTAGCGGAAGTTTAATTATAACCCTCCTGTATATCTAGCTTTGTACACAGTAAAAATATAAATTGAAGAGATCGTAAAGATATGTTAGAATAAAATTGCTGCTTGTCAATATTCAACGTGTCACACTATGTTAACGTAGAAATATATCTGTGGGGAGGTGTTGAATAGTCAAAAATTCTGGTCTAAAACATGACGTAATAAATTATAAAACCAACTGCATATACACGCGCTGTTCTTGCGTTTTATTAGCACCGTAGTCTGTCGCGGCTTGTTTAACACGTTATATATGGCCCTCTATCATATTTCACGTAAGACTAAGCTATATGGTACACACAGGTACTTTTTTTGGGGAGGGGGGTCTTCTGGTTGGTTTGATGCGGTCCGCTACGAATTCCTCTCCTGTGCTAACCTCTTCATCTCAGAGTAGCACTTGCAACCCACGTCCTCAATTATTTTCTGGACTGGATGTATTCCAATCTCTGTCTTCCTCTACAGATTTTGCCATCCATAGTTCCCTCTAGTACCATGGAAGTCAAGCCCTTATGTCTTAACAGATGTCCTATCATCCTGTTCCTTTTCCGTATCTGTGTTTTCTCCATGTTCCTTTCCTCTCAGATTCTGCGCAGAACCACCTCATTCCTTACCTATCAGTCCACCTAATTTTCAACATTCGTCTGTAACACGACATCTCAGTTTCTTAGATTCTCTTCTGTTCCGGCTTTCCCACAGTCCACATTTCACTACCACGTCTGTACTCCAGACGTTTCCAGAAATTTCTTCCTCAAATTAAGGCCGATATTTGATATTAGTGTACTTCTCTTGGACAGGAATGCCCTTTCTGCCATTGCTAGTCTGCTTTTGATGTTCTCCTTGCTCCGTCCGTGATTGGTTATTTTACTGCCTAGGTAGCAGAATTCCTTAACTTTTACTACTTCGTGATCATCAATCCTGATGTTAAGTTTCTCGCTGTTCTTATTTCTACTACTTCTCATAACCTTCGTCTTTCTTCGATTTACTCTCAATCCATACTCTATACTCATTAGACTGTTCATTCCGTTCAGGTCATGTAATTCTTCTTCACTTTCACACAAGAAAGCAATGTCAACAGCGAATCATATCATTGATGTCCTTTCACCTTTAATTCCACTCCTGAACCTTTCTTTTATTTCCATCATTGCTTCGTCGATGTACAAATTGAACAGTAGGGGCGAAAGGCTACATCCTTGTCTTACACTCTTTTTAATACGAGCACTTCGTTCTTGGTTGTCCACTCTTGTTATTACTTCTTGGGTGTTGTACAAATTGTGTATGACCCGTCTCTCATTATACCTTCCCTCTACTTTTTTCAGAATCTCGAACATCTTGCACAATTTTACGTTGTCGAGCGCTTTTTTTTAGTCATGCTTTCATTACTAACAGCAACGTCAGAATTGCCTGTCTCGTGCCTTTACCTTTCATATAGCCAAACTTATCGTATTCTATCGCATCCTTGATTTTCTTTTCCATTCTTCTGTGTATTATTCTTGTAAGCAACTTGGATGCATGAGCTGTTAAGATGATGCTTTTCCGAAAGTCAGATAGATTCTACACACCAACGTGAATAGTCGTTTTGTTGCGACTTCCCCCAATGATTTTAGAAATTCTGATGGAATGTTGTCTAACCCTTCTGCCTTATTTGATCTTAAGTTCTCAAAAGCTCTTTTAAATTATGATTCTAATACTGGATCCCCTAACTCTTCTAACTCGACTCTTGCTTCTTCTTCTATCACATCAGACAAATCTTCTCCCTCGTAGAGGCTTTCAGTGTATTCTTTCCACCTATCCGCTCTCTCCTCTGCATTTAACACTGGAATTCCCGTTGCTCTCATGTTATCACCCCCCCCCCTTTTTTTTTACTTTCCTGTGTGCTGAGTCTGTCCTTACGATAATCATTTCTTTTTCGATGTCCTGCAGCCATATCGTCTTACCTTGCCTGCACTTCCTATTTATTTTATTCCTCAGCGACTTGTATTTCTGTATTCCTGAGTTTTCCGGAACATTTTTGTACTTCCTCCTTTCATCGATCAATTGAAGTATTTCTTCTGTTACCTATGGTTTCTTTGCAGTTACCTTCTTTGTACCTGTGTTTTCGTTCCCAACGTCTGTGATGGTCGTTTTTAGCGATGTCCATTCCTCTTCAACTGTACTCCCTGCTCAGTTATTCCTTATTGCTGTATCTATAGCCTTAGAGAACTTCAACCGCATCTCGTCATTCCTTAGTACTTCCGTATTCCACTTCTTTGCGTATTGGTTCTTCCTCACTAATGTATTAAACTTCAGGTACTTACAACGCAGTAAAAAGAAATTTTTCATTTGTTCATTTGGTTTTACTGTCTCTGATGTGATGTTCAGACTACGTTCATTCGAAATAGTGGCTATGTTGGTGCAGATACTTCATTATTTCGTAAGTGCGTCAGGGTGTGAAAGCGATATTTCCCTAATGGCAATAGTTGAAATAATACAAAGCGAGTGAAAATAAGAATAAACGAAAACAGAGATAAAAAGTAACCGCAGTCATATGCGTACCGGAAACGTTTTGTAGGACAGGACGTGTATTGTATCAGTGTTTCCTCTCGGTGGCCATTAGTTCTCTGCTGTGAATATGATGACAGTTGTCGGCAGCGCAGCAGGTTGTTCATGTACCTCACTGTACTTTAAAGCTAAAATTGTTCTTGTTACTGTTTTCTGTAATCATTAGTCTTCTCTCGTGTTCATTATTTACTTTTGAAGACTCTGCCATCTACAGTCAAACAGCTAACGTGATCGGCTACTAACGCGAAGTACCCCAAGATGAGTTATCGGTGGGTACCTCAGATATTTCTGGAACAGATTTTAATCAGACTCATGAGATCAGAGGCCAAGATGCTTTTTTGTGATCTCTCAAAGGCCTTTGATTGTGTAAATGGTTCAAATGGCTCTGAGCACTATGGGACTCAACTGATGTGGTCATTAGTCCCCTAGAACTTAGAACTACTTAAACCTAACTAATCTAAGGACATCACATACATCCATGCCCGAGGCAGGATTCGAACCTGCGACCGTACCAGTCGCACGGTTCCGGACTGCGCGCCTAGGACCTCGAGACCACCGCGTCCGGCGATTGTGTAAATCATGGAATTCTTTTACATAAGCTAAATCATTATGGTTTGAGTGAGGCAGTGCACGAATGGTTTAATTCATACTTAACTGGAAGAATGCAGAAAGTTGGAATAAGTGGTTCATGTAATGTTAAAACAATAGCTGATTCCTCAAACTGGGGGGCTATCAAATACGGGGTCCCACAGGGTTCGGTCTTAGGTCCTTTACTGTTCTTAATATACATTAATGTCTTACCATTTCACATTGATGAAGATGCAAAGTTAGTTCTTTTTGCTGATGATACAAGTATTGTAATAACATCCAAAAACCAAGAACTAAGTGATGTAATTGTAAATGATGTTTTTCACAAAATTATTAAATGGAAATGGTTCTCAGAAAACAAACTCTCTTTAAATTTTGATAAAACACAGTATATACAGTTCCGTACAGTAAATGGCACAACTTCAGTAATAAATATAGACTTTGAATAGAAGTCTGTAGCTAAGGCAGAATTTTCAAATTTTTTAGGTGTGTCCATTGATGAGAAGCTAAACTGGAAGCAACACATTGATGGTCTGCTGAAATGTCTGAGTTCAGCTACGTATGCTATTAGGGTTATTGCAAATTTCGGTGATACGTATCTCAGTAAATTAGCTTACTATGCCTATTTTCATTCACTGCTTTCGTACGGCATCATATTCTGGGGTAATTCATCGTTGAGTAGAAAAGTATTCGTTGCTCTGGAGTAGTGAACATCATTACAAATAACATTAAACAAAAGTCAGTGCCATAGATATGCACTTTGATTTGCCTGTGTCGCCCAAAAATCTCTTTGATCAACAAAAATATCGCCCAAACGGCGATGGTTGCGTATCTTCAAAAAAAAATTGCTAAACATTCTGTCGTTATTAGCCCAAATGTGATCATCACGGCTGTTCTCAGTTATGAAAATCAGTTCTGATAAGGAAAAATGGGGAAGAGTTTGTGGAGAGCAGAAGGGGTATGCGATGACAACATATTTTATAGTTCGTTCCTTTCTAAAAGATCTTTCCGCGAGCTGCTTCAATTCGTTCGAGGCGATTGCGTCCTGCAACCCCCCCCCCCCCCCCTTTCGTCCCAAATCTATTTACGCTCTTAAATACTGCAATAACTGAAACCAAGAATTCCCTACACAGTCAAATCTTAAAACGCATGCATTTATGCGCTATCAAATGACAAACAAGCACAACTGATGGAACATAAGAGTTCTACCTTTTGTTGCGAGGCATTTTATTTTCTTTGAAAACAATGTACAACAACCAGTTTTTTCCCTTACATTTTTCACAGATCAGGGTAACTCTGCGCAGTGAGGTGCTGAGCTAGCAGTCTCTGCATTCGAGGGGGCGAGGTGGTTCGAATCCATCTGACGGCAATCGTGCATATACTTCCCTGTGGTTTCTCATTTCCATTTCAACCAAATGCAGGAGTTGGTCCCTTACTACAGGCTTTAGCTAATTCATTTCGGATCCCTTTCTTGCATGTCATATTCCAATTCCTTTAAAGAGGCAGCCTATCTGCTTAAACGGAAAGAGCTGGATCGAAGGCCGAGCCGAACATCTCTTTGAAGACTCCTGACACAAAAAGCTATATTTACAATGGAAGGCGGCTGGGGAATTGTCATTTTGTGTTAAGTTTCTGTGCGTAAAGATGGCTCACTTGTGGAGCAGCTCTGTATCGTGTCTTCGAGCTTTATACAAAAACGATCTTCTGTTGTGAAAGGTTTTATTCTTAATATCCTTGGAACAGTGAGTCCAACCGTCAGACTTCAACGTCTTTATATATAAAAGTCAGATAACTGACAACGTGTACTGTACATAGTAGAGGAGTTTAATATGATAAAAGGTTTGATAACCGTATTATCATGGATAAATACAAACTCATTTATGAGGCCGCATACATTACAAGTCAAGTTGAAATTAATGCATGAATCAATGTAAGGATCCCAAAACTGTAGCTCATAGTATCAGTGAATCCTGTTTTGTTTTATAAATAAATTCAGCCGGCCAGTGTGGCCGAACGGTTCTAAGCGCTACAGTCTGGAACCGCGCGACCGCTACGGTCGCAGGTTCGAATCCTGCCTCGGGCATGGATGTGTGTGATGTCCTTAGGTTAGTTAAGTTTGAGTGGTCTAAGTTCTAGGGGACTGATGACCTTAGAAGTTAAGTCCCATAGTGCTCAGATCCATTTGAACCATTTGAGCCATATAAATAAATTCATTTGATACAATGGACTGTTGAAATAGTAATTTAAAAAAAGTTCTTGGTCACGTAAGAAAACTAAAGAATTTTAATGTAATGAAAGATACTTTAATAAAATTTGAGTCTGAACTCAGGAACTCGGGATGCTATGATGTACTGAAGAAATTCTGAGCTGGTTTTAGATAAGTCGTAAAGTTAAATACAAGATTACAGGAGAAAGATAGCTGTTATCAAAAAATATTTGAACCCTTTAACTTTATAAGTTTTTCAACACAAGGCTCTTCTGCTCTGCAATAGTGCACTTTATAATGCAAGCTGTGTTTCGTTAGCAGTGAGGCAATACAATACATCCGAATTTTAGATCGTTTGGTAATAGAGTGACGTTATCATATTGCAAAATAAAGAAATAATTCACATAATTTTATCCATAGCTCTCAGTGTTTCTTCGTGTCTGTAACACTTTCGTAAAATAAAGAACTACCGCATTCAGTAACAGTCGTAATTTTATTTCAATGTGCGGTGCATTCCGATACTTGAGGACACATCTTCAGATACTTTAACAGCCTACATAAGTTTTTTCCTTTATCAGATTTAGGTTAATTCTTGTGAATATAAGTTTACAAAATTAAGACACATAGAAAAATAACTTTTGCAAAGGAACAGGAGGTTAGCGGCAGAAGATTACAGAGAAAAGAGGAAAAGAGTCGATAAACTTTGTAGGGCAAAGAAAAGGCAAAGGAGAAGGATAGAGCAGCTGGACGAAGTCGGAGACAATAAAGACATCAGAAGGTTCTATGAAAGAACAAGAGATCTGAAGAAAGGTTACCAACCTCGAGCAGTTTTCTATAAGGGTAAGGACGGAAATCTAATTGGATACAAAAGCAAAGTCCTAGGAAGGTTGCAAAAATATTGTACCCAACTGCTTGGCGGGAAAGAAAGGGGTAAAGAAGAAGGAACCGTGATTGAGAATGAGAGGGAACAGGACTCAGAATTAGAATCAGAGTTAGATGTAGAGGATCTGGAAGAGGAAGTGAAGAATGTTGTCAAGAGCCTAAAAAAATAATAAAGCAGCAGGAGAAGACGGCATAGAGGCTGAATTGTTAAAATATGGGGCAAAGAAAGTGGAGGAGGAAGTCCATGAATTGATAAAGGAAATTTGAATAAAGGAGGTAATGTCTAAGGACTGGAACGTGGAAATTATCTGCCCGTTACATAAAAAGGCGACAAGTCAGAATGTAGTAAGTATCGTGGAACCACTCTCTTGGACGTAACATATAAGTTAGTTAATAGAATTTTTAGCCTCCAGACTTGAAGGGATGATAGAAGGGATATTGAGGGACTATCGGGCTAGATTTAGAAGGAACAGATCCACGATGGATCAGATACTTTTATTAATACAAGTGCTAGAGAAGTTTTATGAGTACGACAACGAACAACATAAGTTCTACATTGATTTTAAGCAAGCGTACGACAGCCTACACAGGAAGAAAATTATACTGATCATGAAAGAATTTAAAATCACATTAAAATTGATCAATTTAACAAAAATGACAATGAAAGCGACAGTGTGCAAAGTAAGAATAGAGCAAGAGCTTTCTGGTGAATTTCATGTACGGAGGGGGCTACGACAGGGAGATGTGATCTCTACAATGTTATTTAATTTAGTTTTAGGAAAGGTGATGCGGCAAATGCCGATAAACCCAGGAGGAACAATACTTAGTCGGCAAGTTCAAGTGGCAGCATTAATGGCAAGGAATGTAAGGGCACTAAAGGGGAACTACGATACGTTAGAGGAAGCAGCAAGAGAAGTAGGTTTAGAAGTAAACAAAACAAAGTATATGGTGATGGGGGAGCCCAATATAAACAGACAAATAAATCAGTAGTAATGAGTGGGAAAGACTATGAAAGAGTGAAAACATTTAAATATTTAAGTTCTGTAATAACGGAGGACAATAAAGTAGCAGTAGAAATTCAAGAAAGGATAGCGAGTGGAAATCGTTACTATTTTGCCTTTGCTGAATGTATTTAATTTCATGAATATTAGTAGGTATATAAAAATCAAAATATACACGACCATATCAAGACCTATAGAAACATATGGATCAGAAGGCTGGGTACTGACGTTAAAGGAGGAGACCTGGTTATTGAGATGCAAAAGAAAGATACTGAGAAGGATTTTTTGGAACAGTGAGGGAGGAAGGTGGCTGGAGAGTAAGGGCAAATGTAGAACTACAGACACTTTTTGGACAGATGGATATTGTTGTTAAAATTAAGCAGGGAAGAATAAGATGCACATGGCATGTACAGAGAATGCCAGAAACTCGGAGTGTCAAGAAAATTTTCATGGGGAAACCTGACGAGAGAAGGAGAAGAGGCAGACCCAGGAAAATGTGGCTGGACGATAAGGAAGAAGATCTAAAGTCGATGGGAATAAGAAACTGGAGAAGGAAGGCTGAGAAGAATGGAGGCAGGTGATATAGGAGTCCAAGGTTCTTCAAGAACTGTACAGCCAACCAAGGAGAAGAAGAATAATAACTTACGTGATTTTGAAGCTCAGTATGAGTAAGCACATTTATGTGCATTTATACACGTTTCTATAATGTGTAGATATTCACATAAACATGTTTACCGATACCATGCTTCAAAACCATGTATCCACTACGGGAAACATTAAGTTATCTTTCGATTTGTCTTAGTTTTGTAATATTATATTCACAATTTTCCAGTTTCTAATATACCATTGTAATCTTACAAGGACCAGAATCAACCTAAATCTGACATGGAAAAAAATTGATGTAGAGTGTTAAAGCACCGGAGGACGAGTCCCCACATGCATTGGACATTGAAGTAAAACCGCGATTGTGACTGAAAGCGGTTGTTCTTTACTTTATGAAAGAAACATTTTATTGCACATTTGGGTATTTTTTATTACATGTCACACCTTTTAAAGACAAGCTTTTCTTGCTCAGTTTTATAAACGAAATACTATTTGTATGAAGGTTTTCCAAAAGCAAACTATGTACATACAATAAATAAATAAGTTTTCAGAATAGAATGAAAAACGCGAGCCTTTTATGGTCCTCTTTAACAAATCATATTCCCCCACTCCCCTTTGACAAAATCCTGGCTACGTCCTTGGCAGTGACATAGAATAAGTTCCCAAGATGTACTTGTCGCAGCTATGAGACCAACTATTTTGTCCAGTTTAGCTTTTATTTCATTTCACTTATTGACAAGAAGTGAAATATCCTGAAAATATGGAACTGGTAAGTGCTTTTAAAATAGTACTACTCTACGACGCACTTAAGGATTAGATAACATATGGACCCAATGAGAAATACTGCGAATGAGAGTTAGAACTCCAGTTATGCCATAACAAATCATTTGGTGTTCACTGGCTACAGCTAAATGCACTCGATCGAGCTGCTCTGTTGCAGAGAGAGTACTCCTGCCCACGTAGCGTACTCCTGCCTTTTGTGTGCCTGGCGGCTGTAATGTCGGCAGATCTTCCAATGGCAGTCGGCGTGACACGCGAGAGCAGGGTGGGCGAGATGCATGAAATCAGTGTACAGCAAGCTCCCAGCTCCAGATTATAAATGTGTGGATTATCCGTTTTGCGGCTCAATCGTGCACAGTTCAGTGCTTTTCTAAACAAGAGGAAAGAGCTGAAATATCTACCAAATTAAGAACGAACATTTTTCACTATTGTGCTTGTGACTCACGGTGCCCCGGCCGGGTCGATGCAGCACACACCGCTAGTAAGTGTCTACCGAGTTCATAGTAATAAGGAACGTGCTACTGCTCCTCCTCTGACAAGTCTTGCGAAACATTTGTGGTTGTGAGGACGTAGATGACGAAAACATTTCTGATTGGTTAAATATCATTTGAGCAGTTAAGGGCTGCGGACAGATATAACGAGCAAAGTGTGTTTCGAAGAGGAAGTCAACTTTTTTACACATACCGAGGCCATGAAACACGTTAATCGGGTAGCAGAATAAGGAGGATAACATTCGTTTGACCATAGCAATGTTTTAACTGTACTGACAGTGATAACCGTCGACAGCGAAAAGCTGACTGAAAAACAGAAACAGAAAAAGATTGGACGATTATTTCCCAGAAGTGATGTAAAACAAGTAATACGAAACTCTACGAGTTTAAGTGTAATTCACGCTGTGGCGAGTAAAGTGTAAATAATGGGGTGGACTTAGAAATGTGGCATGATGAATCTTGTATAAATGCAATAAATAGCGAACATTATAGAGGAGACTACCTACAACCTGCAGAGCCTTTATGTGTAGCAGTTAAGAGCGATTTGATGAGCAACATACAGAAAACTAAGTTCAGGACCAACATCAAGAACCCTCCCGGCGCACACGCGCACATTATACACTCCTGGAAATGGAAAAAAGAACACATTGACACCGGTGTGTCAGACCCACCATACTTGCTCCGGACACTGCGAGAGGGCTGTACAAGCAATGTTCACACGCACGGCACAGCGGACACACCAGGAACCGCGGTGTTGGCCGTCGAATGACGCTAGCATTTGTGCACCGCCGCCGTCAGTGTCAGCCAGTTTGCCGTGGCATACGGTGCTCCATCGCAGTCTTTAACACTGGTAGCATGCCGCTACAGCGTGAACGTGAACCGTATTTGCAGTTGACGGACTTTGAGCGAGGGCGTATAGTGGGCATGCGGGAGGCCGGGTGGACGTACCGCCGAATTGCTCAACACGTGGGGCGTGAGGTCTCCACAGTCAGGACTGCATACGACCGAGGCACACAGGGCCAACATCCGGCATCATGATGTGGGGAGCGATCTCCTACACTGGCCGTACACCTCTGGTGATCGTCGAGGGGACACTGAATAGTGCACGGTACATCCAAACCGTCATCGAACCCATCGTTCTACCATTCCTAGACCGGCAAGGGAACTTGCTGTTCCAACAGGACAATGCACGTCCGCATGTATCCCGTGCCACCCAACGTGCTCTAGAAGGTGTAAGTCAACTACCCTGGCCAGCAAGATCTCCGGATCTGTCCCCCATTGAGCATGTTTGGGACTGGATGAAGCGTCGTCTCACGCGGTCTGCACGTCCAGCACGAACGCTGGTCCAACTGAGGCGCCAGGTGGAAATGGCATGGAAAGCCGTTCCACAGGACTACATCCAGCATCTCTACGATCGTCTCCATGGGAGAATAGCAGCCTGCATTGCTGCGAAAGGTGGATATACACTGTACTAGTGCCGACATTGTGCATGCTCTGTTGCCTGTGTCTATGTGCCTGTGGTTCTGTCAGTGTGATCATGTGATGTATCTGACCCCAGGAATGTGTCAATAAAGTTTCCCCTTCCTGGGACAATGAATTCACGGTGTTCTTATTTCAATTTCCATGAGTATATATATATATATATATATATATATATATATATATATATATATATATATATATATATATATATATATATATATATACCATCTCACTAGAAGCCGACCATTAGGAAAGCATCAGCAGTCAAGTACCTACAGAGGGGATCTCAGTAAACCAGAGCGAGCAACTAGCCACAGACACCATACGCACCAAATTTGAAAGGTCTCACCACTGCAGCAGAAATATTTACTCATCAAAGTGCCACTGCAAGAGCTTCAAAATCTGACACTACAAATCGCAGTAAAACCTTCTGTTCCGAGAGCCTTGTAATGGCCAAGAAGGATCCGCTAAGGAAACTGGAGATTAAGAAGAAGAAGGAGAAGGATGCTAGGATCCGTAATAGGAAGACTCCTACAGGATACGGGACGGCGACAAAGAGCTGTACCAACACCAAGAGGATATCGTAAAGGATGCAAGGAAAAGGCGACATCGTAAAGTATTTAAGGAACAGGCGACTGGGCTGAGAAAAGCTCACCAACAGGATCTTCAGAGCGGCAGGTAGAGGAAAGGCTTCCAAGAACAAGTGAATCGCATTGGTAATTATGCACTTCATGTACTTCAGTAGAGACAACATACGAATATGACGATGACGAAGAAGAAGACTACGTAAATAGCATCATGTGTAGATCGAATTATTCTTCTTTTCTGCTTCAGTCTCGGGTCTACATTAACCCTGATAATCGGGAACTTCTTGTATTACCCCGAGGCCAAACCGTGTTAAGGGAACACAGCGATTTGTTGGAGCCAGCTGCCGTAGGCAGCCACTTGGTGGTGACAGGAATCGTATCAACTACAGTGAATCAAAGCAGCGGATAGAAATTTGTGTGTCGTATTTTCTGGGGTTTTCAGCCCAGCATTTGCCTAACCGATCGTGGGAAACCATCTAAAAACCACTCTCAGGCTAGCGGTTAATAATCATTCGCGCGGATTCGACCCGGACCTGGCTACATTGCCGTCTCGCAAGCTAGAGCGCTGTGCGTTACGCTGTACTTGTAAGTCAGAACGACCTCGTAGATAAGGGTCACAATAGCCTCCCACCAATACGTGTATGTGTGCACACCACGCGTCACAGGGCAGACAAACTGGACTTTCCATACATGGTCACCCGGACGCACGAGTTGTAGTTCACATTGGTATGCGACGATGACGGGATAAGAATGGGTAGAAAAATGCTTGAGGTGTCCTGCTTGCCGACGAGGTACCGTTCAGAAGTTTGTAGAGGAATTCCCACGTGGAGGTTGTTTATAGTAGAACCGACGAGCAACACATAATCCAGAATGAATCTCTTACTCTGTGGCGGATTGCGTATTTTTGAAACTTGGTGACAGATTAAAACTCCGTCTCAGACCAGCAGTCGAACCCTGAACCTTGTCTTCCCCGTGCAGTGCTGTTACCGCCTGAGCTATCCAGGCACGACTCAAGATCCACCTTCATAGCTCCAGTCAATTCTACCAGTACTCCTTTCCTGCTTCCCAAAGTTCGCAGAAGCTCTTCCCACACTTTTGAAGACTAACACTGCTGGAAGAAAGGATATTGCGAAAAAAAAAAAAAAAAGATTCAAATGGCTCTGAGCACTATGAGACTTAACATCTCAGGTCATCAGTCCCCTAGAACTTCGAACTACTTAAACCTAGCTAACCTACGGACATCACACACATTCATACCCAAGACAGGATTCGAACTTGGGACCGTAACGGTCGCGCGGTTCCAGACTGAAGTGCCTAGAACCGCTCGGCCACACCGGCCGGCGATATTGCGAATAAAAGGCTTTTTCATTGCGTAGGCGTTGTTTCGAGAATGAGTTTTTCACTCTAGAGCGGAGCGCACGCCGTTTCTAAGTTTTCAGACATATTAAAACTGTCTGCCGGAACTTTGGCTTTTATGGGCAATATATTTACCTAATGAGGGATCTGTCAGTAAGTCTCAACACAGAAAACAGTTGTTTTGATAATTCGTTTCCTTGTAGTCCCCTATGACTTTCCACTGTCGACTTGTACATACACTGAAGGGTACTTGTGTCTGACTATACTTTTCGCACATTATCACTGTGACAACATTTATTCTGAGAGTGATGTGTATAAATGTTTCATCTGAATAAACCACTGTCCGTTTCGTTTTTGGATCTACTTTCTTCCGTAAAAATGTAATGTAGTGTTCATTTCTCAAAACTATACCCTCACCTCCACACAGGAACCTCATTTATTCTGCACCTTTTAAAAACAAATCCTAGATTAAAAACTTTCTCAAAGCAGCCGCGAAGGCAATTTGTGCGAGATAAAAGCTATCGAATTTTTGCAAAGTTGGTGTTCAGTGGTATTGTTCACAATACCGCGGAAGTTGTTGTCTAATAACACGTTTATTCATATCGTCAACGGGTATGCACTGTGTGTACTTTATTTCTTTTTCTCTGGGAAAGATACGTGAATCCCAGTCCACTCAATAATGTGCACCTCCCGCCCTAATTTACAGACCATCGGTTTACTCAGTTCTGTCAGTTTTGCCGTCAGCATTTCCATTCTTTCTTCCTTTTCGTCATCAAAAAATTTAATGACATTAACAGCAAGCCGGCACGCCCGTCAGGGAAGTCATCTTTCGCGATCCCTTCCGCGCTTGCACTGCGAGGTAAGATCGCGTGCTGCGTAGAACTGCAGCGTCCTTAGCCTGTCCTAGCCACACTAGCATACACTGGCGAACCAAAACATTGTGGTCGCCTGCGTAATAGCTTGTTTGTCTATGTTTGGAACGAAATACATCACTGATTATGAGTATCAGGAATGCGACAGTTGGTAGGTTTGTGGAGGTATGTGGCATTAGAGGTCTACGCACAGGTCATGTCTCTAATTTCTCGCGGCGGGGTAGCTCCCGATCCCCGTTCCCAGGTTCAAGTCCTCCCTCGGGCACAGGTATGTTTGTTTGTTTGTTGTCCTTAGCAGAAGTTAATTTAAGTTACATTAAGTAATGTGTAAGCCTAGGGGCGAAGACCTCAGCAGTTTGGTCCCATAGGAACTTACCACAAATTTCAAATTTTTTAACTTCTCGAATTTTCTCGTCGTGGTTATTACGCGAGATGTACATTGGAGGAAGTAGTATGTTGTCCAACTCTTCCCAGGAAGCGTTCCCTCGAAATATAAGCAGTAAACCTCTCCGTGATGTACGACGCCTCTCTTGTAACGTCTGCCAATGGAGTATGTTGAGCATCTTGGTAAGACTCGCGCCAAATTAACGACTCCATGACAAAATGCGCCGCTCTTCATTGGATCTTCTCTCTCTCTCTCATATACGTATTTGTCCTGAAGATTCTTGCTACAAATCTCAGTCTGGCATCTGCTTTTCCTTATCGGTAAGCCTCTTTATTGTCTCTAACCTCTCTGAAAACAGTCTTAAAGAGCTTCAGACACTTTCTACTGCATCATTTCTATCTGCAAGGGAGTCTTGAATCCAAAGGCAAACTTGGTCCGATGCTCGATAAGCTCGTATTTTTTCACTAAATGTCAGTGTGGGTCTGTCAAATGCCTTCCTGAAATCAAGGAGCATCAACCTGAGCGCCGTTTTCCATAATCTTGGGGCAGCTAAACTGACGTTTGGCTGCTGTTAGAATTTAGGTGTATGAATACTGTCTCACGACCTCGTACTTCAGAGGAATGACTTTTACGAAGAGACTGATGAGGTGACCATTTGCTGACACTTATGTGTGTACTTGTTCGAAGTTACATTGTCATCCGATCATGCTATCAGGATACATCACTCTTGTCGTGAGTCAATGTGTATTAAACATTATTCTATGTGTAGAAGAAACTGTCAGGCAAAAATGGTTTCCATTTGTTATTAGATTTATTTGAGTATCCATCGACAACTTCAATGCACTAGGGAGGTGGTCCAATATCTTATGGAGGTGATTTTTATTTCTAGTATTATACTTATCGAGCCGGCCGGGGTGGCCGAGCGGGTCTAGGCGCTATAGTCTGGAACCGCGCGACCACTACGGTCGCAGGTTCGAATCCTGACTCGGGCATGGATGTGTGTGATGTCCTTAGGTTAGTTAGGTTTAAGTTGTTCTAAGTTCTAGGGGACAGATGACCTCAGAAGTTGAGTCCCATAGTGCTCAGAGCCATCTGAACCATTATACTTGTGGACATTATTTTTGTGTTCAAATTTTGAACATAAACTAACGATAGTTTTAGAAGTGGAGTTAATGTATTGTGAAGCTGTTGTTATTAAGACTAGTTGCTTAAACAATTGCCTACAGGAGACTCGAGAATGAATACGACACACTTTCTTGTGCAGTGAATATTGTATCTGTAAAGTGTCGGGCTGCCCTCAGATGTATGTCGTCATTCACATGTAAGCAAAAGTGCAGAACGGATGTGTGTGAAAACAATCCAAATACAAAAATTTGAATACTTTCTACAAAATTATGTACATTCGAAAGTTTCACAGAAGGATAGATTAAACGTTAAATGGAAACGTATATGTGGATCTCCTAGCGTGAATCACATAAATAAACAGCTATGTATCACTTGCGGCGTACAACTAGTGATCTGTAGTTCTGTATCTGTTACCTGAAATATTCTTAAGCTGAATACATAACGTCTTATGTATGTTAAGCACTTACTTGAACAAAGGTACATTATGAAGGTTATATAAAGGTCCTACACAGAATGAATGTTCTTTGAGAAACATTTTGTGTGTGTGTGTGTGTGTGTGTGTGTGTGTGTGTGTGTGTGTGTTGGCATTATGCTCCCTATGCCCCAAGCTGAATCCTGTACCTTATATTTGTAAAAATTACCTGATTTTTGCCTCGTCTCCAAAACATGTCTACTATGTATCGGAGCTACAAATCCATCTTTTTGCTAGCAGTTCGCAACGCCTTTGGTTCATATATTTTGTCTGTAGAAGTTTGCCAACAAAGAACTTAGGTGGCTGTAAATTGTCACCTCATCAGTCTGTTCGTAAAACTCACTCGTTTCAAATATGTGCTCATGAGACAGTATTCATACACCTGAATACTAACAGCAGCGAAACGCCTCTTTAGCTGCCCCAACGCTGTAGGTAACGCGCTCAAGTTGATGCTGTGTCCCTTGACTTCAGGAAGGCATTTCACAGTCCCGCACTGCCGTTTAGAGAAAAAATACGAGCTTATCAAGTATCGGACCAGGTTTGCCATTGGATTCAAGACTTCCTTGCGGATTGATCTCAATATGTCGCTCTTAACAGAACAAAATCAAATGCCTTAAAGATCCCGGAGTACTCCAAAGAAGCTACAATCTGTAGAAATGAAGTAGTAGACAGCGTCGAATGCTGTTTAAGACTGTTCAAAATGTTCAGATGTGTGTGAATTCCTAAGGGACCAAACTGCTGAGGTCATCGGTCCTAGACTTCCACGCTACTTAAACTAACTTATGCTAACAACAACAACAAAAACAAAAACACCCACACCCACCCACACACACACCCACACACACACACACACACACGGGGGGCGACTCGAACCTCCGGAGGGAGGGGCTGCGCAATCCTTAACATGGCGCTACAAACCGAGCGGCCATTCTGCGCGTCTAAGACTGTTCACAGACTAGGCGGTTGCCTACAACAAAGTAGTAACGCCAGAAGGCAGTACCCATCTGGAGAACTACCTGCTGAGGATCGGCGAATAGTGCAGACTCCGGCAGTTGACACTGAACGTAAATAAATGAAACATATTGTGAATACATAGGAAAAGATATCCACTACTGTACAACTTCGCAAAATGATGACAAATTGCTGGAAACGCTATATACCGTAATATAACTAGGAGTAACAGCCCAAATCGATTTTAAGTGGAATTACCACATGAAACAAACAGTAGAAAACAAGCGATACCAGACTGAAATTCATAGTAATATTCTTAAGGAAATGTAACTCAGCCATGAAGGAAGTGGTTTATAAGGTACTTGTTCGACCGACTGTTCAGTATTGCACATCAATATGGGACGCTTACCAGGTAGGACTGATAGAAGCGACAGAGAAGATCCAACGAAGAGCGTTTACTCGGCAGGCGTTACAAGAGAGGCGTTCTGCATCACGGAGAGGTTTTACTATTGAAATTTCGAGAGAGAGAGCTTTGCGGGAAGAGTCTGACTCCATATTGTAGTATCTGTGTTGTTCAGAAATGCGATGCACTGCGGCAACTACAGCCATTATGGAATACATGAAATGTATTCGCATATGGAGAAGAACCAGCTGTAAACAGAATGACGACGATAAAAATTTCAATCGGACTGGGACTCGAATCCGTATTTCACGCTTATCGGGGCCGGTCGCCTTACTCACGTCCAGACACACTTACATATGTTGTGAACCATGCATCAACGAGCTGCACTCGTACGTTCATTACGTATATTCCCTTAAAGAGGAGACATTTTTACTGAAAGTAGCTTGCCCAGTGTTGGCGGATAAATACGATATAGCAGTGGCTGTGTTGTTCATAAATACGATGTACATTGTTCCTTCGCACATATACACATCTTCGCAAACGCGAATACATGTTATGTATTGTATATTACATCCTCCAACATACATCTCACGTAATGGCGGACAAGAAAATTCGAGAAATAATAGCCAATACAGAGGCTTACCGACAATCATTCTTCCCACTCCCCATTCTCAAGTGGAACAAGGTAGGAGGGATCAGTTAGTGGTACCAGAAATACTGTCTGGCAAGCATCACGAGATGGCTTGCGGAGTATGATGTCGATGTTCAGCGGAACTACGCTATAAAATGCTAAATAGAGAGACAACGTCGATGCTGAATAATGTGTCCTTTGGCTGCACCATTATTCTATTTAGTTTGCTCATAAAATGTGACGCGTCCTTGATGTATCAGTTCGATTGGTCTACCTGTTGTCAAAAAATACACGATCTGTCCACATAAGGTCCAAAAAGTAAAGCTACTTACTTTGTAGTCAGATAGGTGAAAAAAAATGAGTAGTACTTAGGGTAATGACCGTGAACCAAGGAGCCTTCGAGATTTTAAAACCAGTGTATACAACATGTGATGGAACATCACTGAAACATTTACCCTTGTGACACGTCATTGTAAGGTTTGGTGTGCCTAGGAATGTATGGGATGTAGTGGTTCCGACTGCATGTGTGTCGTGCACATTTTTCACACAGTATTCGAGTCTCAAGGAAGAAGAATAGCAAAACAAACACTTTTGAATGACATTGCACGTGACCAAACACGTCACTGTCAGCGTGAAGTGAGGCGGGAGATAAATGCCATCCTCAACGTCAGTAAAAAAAAAAAAAAAAAAAAAAAAAAAAAAAAAAAAAAAAAAAAAAAAAAAAGGGAAGGAAGAAAATCGGGGCTCAACCTCCCGTCGACGTAATTAGAAACACAGCTGAGTAGCGATGGCTCATGAAGGGAATCGGCCGTATCCTTTTTTAAGGAAACCTTTAAGTTCAGGCGATTTAAGAAAACCCGTCAGAAACGTAAATTTGGTATTTCAACTATCACCCTACCCAATGCGAGTCAAGTGTGTTACTACTGCGTCACCTCTCTCAGTAGTATCATTTAAAGGGCAAGGGGAAATTTCAGGGGTAGGTAACCATTCAACACATTTAAGGGCAAGATAACGTAGGTTAACAGATTCTTGAAAGTGCGCAGAAAACAGATCGGTCCCAATTCTGTTTTTGTGTAGTTCAGTGGTATATTTTCCTTCCATTAAGTGTTGTAATCATAAATTAAAGCAGCTGACGACAGTTATTTGCTTATTTTGTTGAGTGTCTCCTGCTATTCTAATGTATCCCTAATTAAACTTTTCGTGCCATTTTAAGGTTATGTGGGTGGCTATCCTTCCCCGCCCAAAATTCTCTTATAGTTGTGAAGAAACATGTAGTTCAGCGCCCCAACGTTGTTCAAATTGACAATACAACGAAACCTATGATCGAGATCGTCAGAAAGCTGGTCTGCAACGATTTTATTAATGTTTCAGACTTAAACAACCCCACCTTACAGTTGTTAGTTTTGTGTGGGATACATGCCAGGCCTCTCTGAGGGGAGTATTTATAATATGAATATAAATATGAAGTTCTGTATATTCGCAGTAAGGTTATCCACTGTATATTCAGTGTCAATTGTAGTCTTTCTGCGTAAATGGGATTGGGGTACTCTCGCCTTTAAATGCTGCTGGAGTCTTTCAGATAAATTAAATGTCTGAGATTACCATTATGAGTCGACACGAAGTGAAAGGAATTAATAACGGGAGAGGTGAATGGAGTAATTCAGTTTATTGTGTGAGAACAAATACTGTGTTGTGTTTGCTAAAAACTCTTCAATCCAGCCACACAGCTGGTCTGATATTCCGTAGGCTCTTACTTTGTTTATCAGGCGACAGTGCGGAACTTTATCGAACGCCTTCCGGAAGTCAAGGAAAATGGCATCTACCTGGGAGCCTGTATCTAATATTTTCTCGGTCTCATGAACAAATAAAGCGAGTTGGGTCTCACACGGAATCCATGTTGATTCCTACAGAGTAGATTCTGGGCTTCCAGAAATGACATGATACGCGAGCAAAAAACATGTTATAAAATTCTACAACAGATCGATGTCAGAGATATAGGCCTATAGTTTTGCGCATCTGCTCGACGACCCTTCTTGAAAACTGGAACTATCTGTGCTCTTTTCCAAGAAGGAGAGTTTCTAGATTTGTTACCGGTAGGTTCTATCAACACGCAAGTGTTGCGGGTATGCAACGGGAGCTCAAGTGGGAATCCCTCGAGGGAAGAAGATATACATTGCGATGAACACTACTGGAAAAGTTTAGACAACCGGCCTTTGAAGCTGACTGCAGGAAGATCCTACTGCCACCAACATACATTTCGCTAGACACCACGAAGATCAGATACGAGAAATTAGGGTTCTTACAGAGTCATATAGACAGTCGTTTTTCTCTCGCTCTATCAGCGAGTGGAGCAGGAAAGCAAACGGCTAGTTGTGGTTACAGGGTACCCTCCCCCATGCATGGTGCAGTGGCACTCGTAGTATGTATGAAGATGTGCATATAGGTATTCTTACTCCTATAGATAGCCATTTCTGAGGTGCGTTCTTTGTAGGGTCCATGGGGTCATCAGATGTAAGATTAAAAAGTGGGCAGAGACATTTAGCCAAGGGGGACCATGAATAAACTATGTGAAGTGCTTCACGCATGGATGCATACTAGTGAGGATGGGCCCATGAAAGCGAGTTTCCGGGAGTCAGTATTATTTGTATTTAGCTATTAACTCACTGGAGCTATTAAGGTGTAAGTTTATATTTAATAAACAAAATAACTACTCACCTTTCACTAATCCGAAGCGTCCGAAGAATATCTGAAATAAAAGAGAAAATGTTTAAGTACATAAGTACACACTTATGAAAATTATCTACTGTTTAACTGTAAGGTCATCAAGAATCTGTTACCAGATCAGCTAACTTGTCTATTTCTACAGCGAAGTATTTGGCACACATCCGAAAAGGGATTATTGAGCGTCCAAAGGCCAGGCTGAGTCAGCTGTCTGCTGGCAGCCAATACAACTATGTTGTCTCTTAACTTCTCTGTTATGCACAGAGCTGTATGGTTACTCTAAACGAATAAATGCAGTTGTCATCTAGCAAAGAGGTATGAAGTGTACAACAACAACCACCACTTAGTAAAATGTGACATCTGATATAAACTATAAAGCACTGCAGAGAAACGAGTTGTTGTCTTAATCTAACAGCTGTTTGCGAAGCTCATGAGCTCGATTTCTCCGTCGTATGTGTCTACAATTACACTGACACTCGATTAGGACGTTACGGCACTTCAAAAATACATTTACTTTCGCCACAACTTATAGAACATAGTAACTAAGCACTGATACACGTTGCTCTCCGTAAATCTCCGAGGTAGCAAGGAGCTACTACTGTAACAGGAAAGTATTCCAGAAATTACACGTGCGTAGAAATATCTCAAAATACTGATCTAAAAGAAAATCCAAAAGAAACGCTCAGGACCTACGTTACGCCGCGGCGTTGTTCACTTTATTACGGGTACAACGAAATTTTTTTTTTCCATAATAAACATCACAGACTACTGTGAGAAAAACCTAGTGATACCAAAATCTAACAGGAATTATCTTCCTAGTCTTTCTAGTCAAGATTTCCTGTCCTAATTTCCGACCTAGTCTTACACTATAATGTCTGACAAGTTACTACATCCACGGCGGCTTGCTATTAGGAAGGAAAACACAGTCTATATACTGTTTCCTTTTTATGTATACAGACTTTGTTTAATAAAGTACAAACTCTGATGTAAGATTATAACGTAAAATGTTTATAAGTGATCAGCGCTGACGAGCCTTTACTCGAATGTAACAGATCGTAGGTATAAATAACACGTGTAAGACCGAGGTTTGAAACTATTACGTTACTGTGGTATTCACAATCGCGTTAGTCCATAAAATTAAAGTTAATATTAAATAGGAAACACATACGTTCTACAAAATTACGTGCGACATACACAGATTTTATTTTTGCAAAAGAGACAAAAGATATGTCATGTAGCGTTTACAAAGGAGAGTACTACATTTTAATGTTACGCAAAAACAGCTACTTTAACTGAAAATGAGAAATTAGGTTCTTAGGTGGATTTACATATAACAGCAGATGAAAAACAAAGTTGAATTTACTACTGAAATCTAACAATTATATAACTGAAACTTAATCTAATAGAGGAAAAAAGGATAATGTCTTTTGTCATTTAATACTGATATTTCATTCTGCGTCATATGTTTATTGATTTCCAGTAGCGTCACCTTTCTGTTTTTCTTAACATAACGTAAAATTTTATAATCTACATTGTATCGATGATCGTGTATTAAAATAAGTTGGAAAAACGTTGAATCCATCTTTTTTTATTTCCAGTTTCTATCATGTTCAGACATCCTAATTGCCAGTTTCTCCTGCTTAAAGAACATAGATTTTTTCACAGCGATTATATACGTAATTTTCTACGCCAAGGGTTACAGTTTGTCTTTACTGTAGAATAAAAAATTTTGACAGTTTGTTGGTTTTATATATGTGGATTTGTAGTTTGGAGACTAGCTTTTCAGCGAGATTATCAGAAAATTTACTAATATGTGGGATGGTTTTTAGCTGCAGGCTGGTTCCTGTTGACAGTGTACAGAAGTAGTGTAACTTCATGTACTTTCTCTTTTCGTAGTGTCTTATCGGACGCCCGCATCTCGTGGTCGTGCGGTAGCGTTCTCGCTTCCCACGCCCGGGTTCCCGGGTTCGATTCCCGGCGGGGTCAGGGATTTTCTCTGCCTCGTGATGGCTGGGTGTTGTGTGATGTCTTTAGGTTAGTTAGGTTTAAGTAGTTCTAAGTTCTAGGGGACTGATGACCTAAGATGTTAAGTCCCATAGTGCTCAGAGCCATTTGAACCATTTTCTTATCGGACAGCGCAGAGTAATAGCCATTACTGGAAGCGATAAATTTGATGGCCTATAGTTCTGCTTGAAAGGCAGATTTAGATGATGGAACCGATAAGAAGCGATACTACATAGAATGGAAAGCTGCACGTTGTGACTATGTGGATGTGGGGATCTCGCAGGAATTATCGTATCTGTAGCTATGCGTTTTCTGTAAATGCTAAATAATTCAAGTTACATAAAGTTCGTCATATGGATTATTGTCTGTCGTTAAGTACGTGAGGTATTTACGTCCAGCGAGACGACACCACTTTCAGAAAGCTTTCTTTTTCTTTTGATGCTATTCCCCTCCTTTTGATTCCCTCATCTCTAAGTGACTACTTCATTCAACACCGCCTAATCTGCATTATTTATTCAAGTGTTTGTCTGACCGCCCTGTGCACTATTCCTCCACCCCCATCTCTCCCCCTTCCTATTGCTCCTTCCAGCGCTAACTCTTCCTGGATGCTTTACTGCATGTCCTGTTAACCTGTTCCTTCTTTTGGCAAGGATGTTCCATAAACGAGGTGTGATCGGAAAGTTTTAAGAATGGGCTTGTAATTGTACAACGGTGATACTTACGTGCTACTGTGATGTATCTCCTTCAAAATAGTCCCCCTCTGGCTGAAGACACCGACTCCAACGGTGTTTCCGCTTTTGGAAACATTCCAGGAAATTTTTTCCTGAAATGTGTTAAGGACGGTCCCCATATTTGCCTGGATGTCCTCAGTCGAGTCAAATCGCTTCCCTTTCAGTTTAGGAATCAGGTAGAAGTGCGCACGGGCCAAATAGTGAATATGGCAGTTGTGGAAGCACAGGAATTTTGAATTTGGTCAAAAATTCAACGATGGAGAAGGCACGATGAACTGGATCATTATCATGGTGTAGAACCCAACTTCTGTCTTTCCGCAATGCAGGCCTTTTCTCCATGTGCAAACGCTCAAGGACACATTTGTGGTATTCCCGGTTAACTGTCTGTCCTCCAGGGGTATATTCATGATGCACAGTACCGGAAGAATCGAAAAAAAAAATTATCAACATCACCTTCGACTGACTTAGCCGTGCTTTTTTCGGTCGTGGTGAACCTGGAGTTTTCCACTGCGAACACTGCACTTCTGTTTCAGAATCATATCCATATACCCACGATCCGTTACCTATAATTACCCTTTTTAACAAATATGGGTCATTTTTAGTCCGATCAATCAAATCTTGGCACACTTCAAGTCTGTATTGTCTCTGGTCACTTGACAACACTTTCGGAATGAATTTTGCGGACACTCAACGCATGTTCAGATCTTCAGTAAAAATTGACTGAACTGTATAGAAACTTAAATTAAGTTCATCAGCCATCTCTCTAATTGTAAGTATACGATCATATCGCACTAAGTCGCGAACTTTCATTCGTTTTTGAGGTGGAAGGTTGGACAGACCGTTGTTCACTATCAAATGATTCGCAGCCATTTTTAAATCTGTTGAGCCTTTGTGCCACGTTTGAAAAGTCCTTCGCGCATAAGTACATCAGAGAAGCCAGAGACGCGGTTCTGGTCTTTAGGAGACTAGTGTCTGGCAGCCTAATATAAACAAGCAAACTGCCCACAACTGCGTAAATTAGCACAGTTAAGTTTGCTATGGTACACAGAGCCCTACATGCAGTCGGTAACATTCTCCGAAAGTGGAGGTTTTAAATAATCCCCTCAGAAAGAGCCCTGCCCCACTGGGATACGAGCTGTTCTGCCATCACGATGGTACGGTCAGTGTCCAGACGGCGAGTTTCCGTCATTTAGGCACTTCTTTGAGACAGTTCGACTGACTGCTGCAGGCACAAGATGATCGACAAAAGATTGCTGGTCAGTCGGGGAAACAGTTAATGTTAAGGAATTCGTGAGTCTTATTTATGATACTGTTTATACCTTCATTAAGCTCACTTTATTCTTAAACCATATTCCGTGCTAAGTATGTTTTCCATTCCTATCAATAGTAACCTGATCGTTACAGCTGGCCAGAAAGCCCCTGTCATTTGTGAACCTTTTAGTTGGTACCGTTTCTGCCGAACATTTAGTTCTCTTTCTAAATTTTATTTCACTACCTTCACTGCCGTTCCACACAAGCCACGTCACATGAACTTGTCCTCTCTGACGTCCTGCTTTTACTACTCCCACTTGGGTTTCGTAGATCTAGATTATTCTGTCTCTGACGATTAATCGCAAAGAACAAAGAGGCGGCGACTTGACTGCCTAAAGCCCTAGAAACAACCAACATTCGCATTCCGCTCTATTGTAAGACTCTTAGTATATGTTTTTCTTAATGATTATTTCTTTATTTGATCGTATGGCTAGGGCCCCCCGTCGCGCAGACCTTTCGCCGGGTGTCGGTCTTTCAACTTCACGCCCGTAAGGGCCCGGGTTCGATTCCCGGCTGGGCCGGAGATTTTCTCCGCTCAGGGACTGGGTGTTGTGTTGTCCTAATCATCATCATTTCATCCCCATCGACGGGCAAGTCACCGAAGTGGCGTCAAATAGAAAGACTTGCACCCGGCGAACGGTCTACCCGACGGGAGACCCCAGTCACACGACATTTACATTTTAATTTGACGCCACGTCGGCGACCTTCAGTCGATAAGGATGACAGGATGATGGTGAGGACAGCACCACACCCAATCCCTGGCCGGAGGAAATTCCCAGACCCAGCCAGGAATCGAACCCGGGCCCAGAGGATTGACAGTCCGTCACGCTGACCATACAGCTACCGGGGGTGGATTTCTTACTGATAACAACTCGTTAAAGGCTTTAATTCCACTATTCAGTGAGTTATTTAATTATGAACTTTTCTTGCTAGGAAATTTTTGCAATAGGGATTCTACGTTCACCATACGTCGCTTACACATGGGTAACTTACATGAGCGACATGTATGAAGGAAACTGAACAACGTTCATGGAGACATACGAAACGGTTCAGACGGGAAGACACAGCTAACATGTTTGATGGTGCAAAATAAAGCTGCCGAGAAAATTACGACGCTTGCGATGTATTCTGAATGAAGGCGACTGAAGTAGCGCTGCGAGGCATTATGAAGTTGTGGCGTAGTTGCCTTCTACGACTATGCAAAAAAAAAAAAAAACTTATATACTTTAAGCAAAAATGGTTCAAGTGGCTCTGAGTACTATGGGACTTAACTTCTGAGGTCATCAGTTCCCTAGAACGTAGAACTACTTAAAAATAAGTAACCTAAGGAGATAACATACATCCATGCCCGAGGCAGGATTCGAACCTGCGACCGTAGCGGTCGCCCGGTCCCAGACTGTAGCGCCTAGAACCGCTCGGCCACACCGACCGTCATACTTAAGCACCACTAACTACTCACCTTCTAGAGCATTGCCTCCGTGTTTTGCAGTGTCTGTTAACCCATGTCATTAAACTTTACATGGCACTCTACGTGTTTGGCACTGCTCTATCGAATGGACAGGCAATGTTTCAATTAACGGGAAACGGAGTGTCCTTTTTCGTTCGATCAGGTTCAAAAATGGTTCAAATGGCTCTGAGCACTATGGGACTCAACTGCTGTGGTCATCAGTCCCCTAGAACTTAGAACTACTTAAACCTAACTAACCTAAGGACATCACGCACATCCATGCCCGAGGCAGGATTCGAACCTGCGTTCGATCAGGGCTGGAGGCCGAGGTTCGGACAAAAGAAACACCTTCGGAAAAAATAAGCATATGTTAAATCAATATCAACCTCAAAGATTGCTGTTTTCTATAAAGATTTGGTAACCGTGATAGCGTTACGGAGATGTTTAACAAACTCAAGTGGCAGACTCTGCAAGAGAAACGCTCTGCATCGCGGTGTAGCTTGCTCGCCAGGTTTCGAGAGGGTGCGTTTCTGGATGAGGTATCGAATATATTGCTTCCCCCTACTCATACCTCCCGAGGAGATCACGAATGTAAAATTAGAGAGATTAGAGCGCGCACGGAGGCTTTCAGACAGTCGTTCTTCCCGCGAACCATACGCGACTGGAACAGGAAAGGGAGGTAATGACAGTGGCACGTAAAGTGTCCTCCGCCACACACCGTTGGGTGGCTTGCGGAGTATAAATGTAGATGTAGAATTATATTACTCCCCATTTGCTTCTGTACTGATCCATTAACGCCCACACTGTAAGGAGGTTCATCTTCAAATGCGGTACACATTTGTAGCAAGGAATATCAAATAAACTATAGGCTTTTGTAATACAACGCAATGCACTCTCCGTCTTCAGGCCACAAGTGGCCCATTGGGACCATCCGACAGCCGTGGTCACCCATCCAAGTGCCAGCTACGCCCGACAGCGCTTAACTTCGGTGATCTTCCGGGAACCCCCACTGCGGCAAGGCCGTTGCCAATACAACGCAAGGAGTGGAAGAAAAATGACATTCTAAACATTTGTAAACATTTATGATTATAAATCATTTAAATATAAGTATAGTTACGGGTACTAATCTGTTAATCATCTCCTGACACAGGTGACACAACAACACTTCGCCGGGCAATTACGGTGTCACGACTTCGGGGTCGCTGAGGATGACAGCAAATTGAAACAGAGAACAGCAAATAACAAGTGTTCTGAATGGTGCCTGTTTTTTAAGGAACAGTATTTGCGAGCAAGCAGCCAACAGTCCTTACTGCAGCTAGTATACTGGGGACTCATAACCTACTGTCGCAAGTTCGAATCCTGCCTCCATCATGGATGTGTGTGATGTCTTAGGTTGGTTAGGTTTAAGTAGTTCTAAGTTGTAGAGGACTGATGACCTCATCAGTTAAGTCCCACAGTGCTCAGAGCCATTTCGACCACTTTATTTTGACTCATAACATGCAAATTTATGTAGGTTCTCTATTAATAAAAAGATCGGTACATGCGCGACCTGAGATGCCGCTCCACAATGTGTTAGTTCTTGAACACACAAAGTTGGTGACCACTGCTCTAGAGAAAATTTTTAACACTTGATTTAGAGGTGTAGCTCTAAAGCAATTGGTGGCACACCGACGGTGACAGACTACGTCTGCACGTCCACTACTAAGCACTACCTGTTCACACGTGGTTGGTCGAATGTGCAACTGTTGTTTACAGTTGTTAGTTCAAGCTACCACCGTAGTTACTGCGCTGGCGTCGCTTAAACTCCAGAAATAAAATGGGTCTCGGATGTTATTGGGCGGACGCTATTTGTAGATTTAGACTATCGAATCAGCTCCCATGTAAAAGTAGAAAAGTTGCACAGCTCTGACGCAACTACGCAGCAAGAAGCTCGACGTCCGGCAGCCCGGAGACGCGACACGGCAGCAGAGTGGGCGGCGAGCGCCGGCACTGACCTGCGAGGCTGGCGGGCTGTGTGTGGGCCGAGCTGGAGTCCGGCCGGCGGGCGAGTGTCGACGCCGCGTGTCCGGCGGCGGTGATATAGCGAGCCTCTGCGGGGGTGGGGTGGGGCGGCGCACGGCCGAGGCCGCCCCCAGCCGGACCGCCTTGGCCGCCCCACCGCGGTGCCGGCGGTGCACAGCGCAGTGCAAGACGCGCGCGCCCGCGGCTCCAACGTGCGTGTCGAGACGCCACGGTTACAGTGGGGAAACAACAGGCGTCGGGTACCTCCTAATACTGAAGAGCCAAAGAAACTTGTACACCTGTCTACTATCGTGTAGGCCCCGGCGAGCACGCAGAAGTGCCGCAACACGACGTGGCATAAACTCGACTAATGTCTGAAGTAGTGCTGGAGGGAATTGACACCATGAATCCTCCATGGCTGCCCATAAATCAGTAACAGTACGATGGGTTGGAGACCTCTTCTGAACATCACGTTGCAAGGCACCCCAGATATGCTCAATAATGTTCATGCCTGGGGAGTTTGGCGGGCAGCGTGTAATGCTTCTTGAATTACGTAACCATTGCGGCATCTCACCTGAACATCTCGATACCAGTAATATTCTACTGTGTTTCTGTAGAAGTAGTTAACATATTTCTGAGACAACATTCAGATTCGATTTCATTTGTGATACATCGATATGTTTATATTGCAATGATATTATTCTTATGTGTATTCTTTCTTTTGTCACTATGATCTTTGCCGTACTTTTAACTCTGATTTTTGGGCGCGTAAGCGATTGTTAGTTAGTTGTTAGAGTCGGACCTTGAAAAGTCAAGTCTTGGACGTCATGTTGGAAAGACGCATATTGTAGTGAGCTTATAAAATGTGAACTTTAACAGTGAGGAAGATGTTTTCAAGTATGTTTTGTTTTGTGAAGTGATGTTTTGTGTATTAAGTGATACTGCAACAAAAGCAATAAAAAAGAAGTGTAACTTTAATTCGGGTGCTGATTACTTTTTTACATCACCATTGTGCTAAATCTCAAAGGTTTAATCTTCAAGAATGGTTTGTGAAACACATCCATAAATCTTTTGAATATAGCAGAATAAAACCTAGGCCTCTTTGCATCCGAGCTTGGAATCATCGCCACCTAGATTTTCGACGATTTAGCCATGATTTTACAACGAGACCAGCGTAGGAAACACGAAAAGATGAGTGCCTAGTTTATTCATTATTACATGAAATGACTTTATTAGCTGTGCTCTAATGACACCTGCCACATAATAACTTTGTTGTTGCCCGAAAATGCAATATTTAGCAGCGTGAGCAACACCACAATCATTATTAGATTTTGACCTTTGTTGTGGTAGGGTTGTTAGAAGCGGAAGTGTTTAAATTCAGAAGAATGTTCCTGGAGGCAGCCCATAGCAATTGTGGATGTGTGAGATGTCGCATTGTGCTGCTGGAACTGCCCAAATCCGTCGTATTGCACAGTGGACATGAATGTATACAGGTGATCAGAAGGATGCTTGCTTACTTGTCACCTGTCAGAGTGGTTTATAGACCTATCAGGGGTCCCATATCATTCCAACTGCGCACGCCCCTCGCCATTATAGAGAATCCGTCAGCTTGAACAGTCCCCTGCTGACATGCAGGGTCCATGGATTCATGAGGTTCCTGATATTTACGGTACAGTCGTGCAACGGTTGTACGGAAAAATCCCCTGTTCATTGCTGACTAGGAGATGCTGTGCCCAATGGCTCGTGCGCCGTCTGTAACACCACGTTCATACTCGCTTGAATCTTGATAAAATGCCATTGTAGCAGCATTAACCGATCTAACAACTGTGCAAGACACTTGTTGCACATAGGCCTTGCTGGCCGCAGCGCCGTATTCTGCGTGTTTACATATCTCATGTCTATACCAGTTTCTTTGGCGCTTCAGTCTAGTATAGGACCCTTTTTCTGTCCGGCGTAGAGCAGTAACTCGTCTTGGCATGGACTCAAGAAATAGTTAGGAGTCACCTGCAGAAATATTAGGGTCATGTTGCCTCTACGGCCGTCCATAATTGCTAAAGTGGTGACTAACCCAGGATTTTCTGCGCAAACTGACCAATCGATTCTGCCGTTCAGATGTTCGATGGGGTTCATGTCGGTGGATCTCGATGGCCAGATCAATGGCGTCTTGTCATCCATAAAAGTACCATCGTTGTTTCGAAACATTAAGTCCACGAATGGCTGCAAATGGTTTCCAAGTAGCAGAACATAACAAATACCCATTCCATTCCGTGTACACGTAACCCACAACATTATGGAGCCACCACCAGCTTGCACAGTGCCTTGTTGCCAACTTGGGTCCATGGCTTCACGGAGTTTCCGCCACGCTCGAACCGTTCCATGAGCTCTTATTAACTAAAATAAGGACTCATCGAACCAGACCACGGTTTTCCAGTTGGGTAGGATCCAACCCATATGGACACGATCTCAGGAGAGACGCTGTAGGCGATGTCGTGTTGTTAGCAAAGGCTCTAGCGTCAGTCGTCTGCTACAATAGCCCATTAATGCCAAATTTTGCCCCACTCCTAACAGATACGTCCGTCGTGCGTCCCACATTGATTTCTGCGATTATTTCACGCAGTGTTGCTTGTCTGTTAGTACTGACAACTCTGTGCAAAAGCCGCTGCTCACGGTCGTTAAGTGAAGGCCGTCGGCCACTGCGTTTTCCATGGTGAGAGGTACTACCTAAATTTGCTAATCTCGGCACACTCTTGACGCTGCGAAACTCATAATACTGAATTTACTAACAATTTACGAAACAGAATGTCCCATGCGTCTTGCTCCACCTACAATTCCACGTTCAAAGTGTATTAATTCCCCTCGTACAGCCATAATCATGTCGGAAACGTTTCCACATAAATCACCTGAGTACAAATGACAGCTCCATCAATGCCCAATGAACTACCCTTTCATACCTTGTGTACGAGATACTACCGACATCTGTGTATCTGCGTATAGCTATCCCATGATTTTTGTCATCTCAGAGTACACACGAGATAGATAAAAACGTAACGTCCTCAGCACACAGAGAATCAGCGTATCTATCACCACTGGGTGCACACTCCTTTTATAAAGGCTCTCTGTCCTCTCTTGAGTTAACTTTCTTAGTCCTGAGCTTAGGTTTTACGATTGAAAAATTTATTGTCGTGATCACTGCAGTGTTCTGGGACAAAATGAGGTAAATATACGATTTCTTTTAAAAAGTTGTGGTTCATCAGAATTTTAAAACACGCTCGAAGAGAATACGATTTTTGTTACAAAATAACTGATTGTGTGCCACACTCAGAAAATTCAAACGCCAAAAAATTATTAAAACAATGCCATTGGAATGTGAAAGTATACGTCATTGCTGAATGTAGTCTCAGTGCAACATAGGAAAAAATATATCGCTATATTGTTGTAGTGAAGTAAACAACTTACTCGATAGGGTGGGATTTATTAGTATGTTACGGCATGCTCTATGTAGATTCCAGTTCAAAGTTACTAAAAAAAAAACCGAAATTGTCATTATTCCTCGAAGACATGCTGAGATTGAGATAAGTAGCATTTCTTAAGCCGATGCCGCCACCTACTCAGAAGTGATGCACTGAAAGCACATCTTGTAAGGTATATGCTGCATTCCGGCATAGCGACTTTAGTTTATTCCAACAGCTCGAAAAATTAAATTTGCGCTTAGCATATACAATTGTCAGCCATAACATTATGACCACGTACCAAATCATCGATATGTCCATCTTTGGCACGGATAACAGCGGCGACGCGTCGTGCCATGGAAGCAATGGGGCCATGGTAGGTCGCTGGAAGGAGTTGGCACCAAATCTGCCCACATACGTCACCTAAATCCCGGAAATTCCGGGGAGGGGCGATGAGATCTGTCGCCTCATTCAGTCACACCCCTGATGTGTTCGATCGGGTTTGGATCTAGATAGTTGGGATGGGGGGGGGGGGGGGGGGGAGGGTGGCGGCAACACATCAATTCAAACTTGCCACTGTGTTTTCCGAACCGCTCCATCACACTTCCGACTTTGTGACATGGCGCATTATCCTGTTGAAAAATACCGGAGGCATGATAATCATGAAAGGGTTAACGAGGTCTACAACCAGTGTATGATACTCTTTGGTCGTCATTTTGCCTTGCACGTGCTCCACTGGACCCATGGACGCCCACCTGATTCTTCCCCAGAGCACAATGGAGCCACTGCCACCTTGTCTTCTTCCCGCTGTACAGGTCTCAAGGCGCTGTTCCTCTGGAACACGACGGATTCGCGCCCTCCCATCGGCATGATGGAGAAGGTATTGGGGTTCATCAGACCATGTAACTGGGCCAACGTCCAGTGCCGATGGTCACGTGTCCATTTCAGTCGTAGACGCCGATGTCGTGGTGTTAACATTGGCACATGTGTGGGTCGTCTCGTTAGGACGTTCGGTGGACTACGTGTCCGGCCACGCTTGTACTCTGCAGTATTAAGGTCTGGTGATAGGTCTGCCGCAGTTCGCGGCCTCTCCTGGTTCACCAGTCTGCCCAGCCTACGACGTCCGGCATGTGTAACGAGGTGTGGCCGCCCCACCCCTCAATGTCTGGATGTGGTTTCACCCGGTCATGTGTTGAAGACACCACAGCACTTCTCAAACATCCGACAAGTCGTGCAGTTTCCAAAATGCTCGTGCCGAGCCTCCGGGCGTCATAATTTGCCCGTGGTCAAACTCGGATAGATCGTGCTCCTACCTCATTCTGCACACAGACAGCACGCTCACTGACACTACACACATCGTACGTGTGTCTAACGAGCAGTCATTCTTTGCCGGGTGACGCCACTGTCGCCTGGAATGGTATACCAATTGCAGGTCGGTGGTCTTAATGTTCTGACTGATGAGTGTTTGGTATTCAAGGACTGATGAGGTTAACTGATGGCTGTGCCGACAGAAAGGAAATATAGCCATACTCTTAGATGAAAATGAATTTGCGTTATCACGAAAAACAAGGAGCCCGTAGGAGAGATCAACGCTAGAAATGAGAGATTTAGTGACACTAAATATGGATGTTCGGACGGGTATTTTAACCGTCTTCCATCCCCTTACCAAAGCGCTACCTTGATCCGTCGCCAGCTTGTATGTAGTTTTCCGAGCACAGCAAAACGTTGTGTTCTTCAGTGTGGTTTCACGCAGGACATCCACACGAACTTTAGTCAACACTTGCTCCCTCTACAATTAGTACCCTTTACACTTCCTTTCACTACCAAATTACCTATTTCTCGATGCCGCCGAATGCGTGCTTCCAACGTATCACTTAGTCGAGTCAAGTTATTCCTTAAAATCATTTTCTTCCCACTACAATTCAGGAAGTCTTCATTAGTTATGTCAACTCCCCTCAAGTATATTTGTGTAGTGCCACATCTGGAAAACTTGTATGCACCGTTAACCGTCCAGGTTTGGCCTTCTTATAATGCATCAATCTAGAATCCAGACAAACGCTTCAAGAAAACGCTTCCTAACAAATTTAGAAATGGTTCACATGGCTCTGAGCACTATGGGACTTAACATCTACGGTCATCAGTCCCCTAGAACTTAGAACTACTTAAACCTGACTAACCTAAGGACATCACACAACACCCAGTCATCACGAGGCACAGAAAGTCCCTGACCCCGCCGGGAATCGAACCCGAGCGCGGGAAGCGAGAACGCTACCACACGACCACGAGCTCGGACAACAAATTTATATTTCGTGTCAGCATGCTTGGGTTTTTCCATAAAAGCTTTTCTTGCTCTCGCAAGTGCACGTATTACATCCTCTCTCCATCTGCCATTGTCACTTACTTATCTCTCTGAATAGCAGTTTGTCTATTAATGTTTCTGTCTATTCCCTAACCTAATTTGCTAAGAATCACCTCATTTAATTCAACTACATTCCACTACTGTTACTTTACTTTTGTTAATATTCATCTTACAACCTGTTTTCAAGACAAATTCTTTTCCTTCTGTTCCAGAAATACGCCATTGTCAAAGCTCAAAGATTTTATTTCTTCTTTCGGAACTTTAATTTCCTCTACAAATTTATCACTGTTTTCTTTTATTACTTGCCACACGTACAGATTGGTAAGAAACATGCACTTTCCTATATGTCCTCAAAATCCACCAGGAGCATCGTATCACAAACTGAAAATGTGTTCTGCTCACCAGAATAGTGTTGCGCTTATTCACATCTTAAAACTGTGCGCAGTACAATGAAGCAAACTTTAGTCATAGAGTTTTTAACGTATCAAAACGATGATACTATTTAGAGTCCCGTTCTGGAGCACAGTTGAAATCCGTCGAGCAGGTCAGCTTTATTAACTGTAGGAGCCTCCTTTCGTCAAACTGAAGTCTTGTGCTTTATGTAGCCACCAGAGTCGCTGGTATGAAGTCAATGTAGTGTATCCGTAATGTTCGACAATGGACACACCATTGTAAGGAGACGGAATTGCAGTTTGCAAGTACTTCAGCCTGCCGCTTCTGCAACCCGTCCAGCTCTGTTGCTATGTTCGCTTGCCAGCGGCAGGCGCATGCACCGTTTCGCATCTGCAGAGTATCCCTAATCCTTAGGCTCAAACTAATACTTGCAAACGTAGGCATCGCCTCCAGGGAAACATCGGTCGTAAGGAATTCATGCATAAATCACCACACGTCTCGTACTGTTTGTTTTAAAGGGTAAATTTATTAACTTCTCATGCTTGGAGGTCACAGTAATTACTTATTTTAAAAGACACCATAGTCGCCATTGGCTGTACAGACTATTTTCACTGCTGTAATTACCGTCTTTAGTCCATTATCAAATGGTTTACTGCAAAAATCTGTGTTCAGATAAGAAATGAGGCAGTTCGCGCGAAAATGTGATGTGTGAATGTATTTTCGTACTAACTGCCTCGCCGGCCGGAGTGGCCGAGCAGTTCTAGGCGCTTCAGTCTGGAACAGCGCGACCGCTACGGTCGCAGGTTCGAATCCTGCCTCGGGCATGGATGTGTGTGATGCCCTTAGAACTGCTTAAATCTAACTAACCTAAGTTCTAGGGGACTGATGACCTCAGAAGTTAAGTCCCACAGTGCTCAGAGCCATTTTGAACTAACTGCCTCATTTCTCATGTAAACTCATGTAAACAGTGTATAGGAACGGTGTTTGTTGGGAGCTATATTATAGATGTTAGCACTGTTAAAATGCTTAGATACAACGATGACATGTGCACATGTCAGAAGATTTTTAAAGGAAAATTTTGACTTGAAACTGGCCTTAAAGCCGAAATTGCAATAGTGAAAATGAATAATTTCTACGGTCAATGGTGACGATGTCGTCTTTCGAAAAATTTATGAAGGTTAAATATTTAAAACTCAACTCTTTACCACCGAGAACACTTTGTGTTGCCATCAGGACAATGAATATCTGAAGATGCTAGCGTTTGATAAGAGAAACGAATTATAAATCAAATAATACTAGACCTTTGGCGGTTTATCCGCGCACTAATTCACTGTTGCCAGTGGATCATCTTTGAGATATGAGACTACTGCCGACGACGCTGTAGTGCGGTGAAGTGTCATAACTGAGTGGCTGTAGGAGGATACAGGATGACTAAGACAGAATTTTTATTTGGTGTGAAAATGGCAGCTTTTTCTAAATACCATAAAATGTAAGTTAATGCATACGAGTAGGAGAAACAATCCTATAATGTTCGAGTACAATAGTAATGGAGTGCTGCTTGACACAGCCATGTCGATTAAATATCTATACTTAACCTTCCAAAGGGACATGAAATAAAGGAGCATGTAAGATCTGCTGTACGGAAAGCGAATTGTCGGTTTAGGTTTATTGGGAAAATTCTGCAAAGTGTAACTCATCTATAAAGGAGATACATACAGAACACTTCTGCTACCAATTTTTAAGTACTGCTCGAATATTTGACCAGCGGAAACAGCAGGTATGCCTAGCGCCCGCATCTATGATGAAGCATGCGTTTCTGACAATTTCCGTATTTTTGTTCAACCGCTGTAGATCTCACGTAAGTACCGAGGAGACAAGACGAGAAAAATCAGAGCTTATTAGGATTGTTACAGATAGTGCTTTTTCCCTCGGTCTACACTGAAGAGCCAAAGAAACTATTACACCTGCTTGTAGGGCCCCCGCGAGCACGCAGAAGTGCCGCAACACGACGTGGCATCGACTCGGCTAATGTGTGAAGTATTATTGTTTGGGAATTGACACCACGAATCCTGCGCGGCTGACCTTACACCCGTAAGAGTATGAGAGGGTGGAGATCTCTTCTGAACAGCACGTTGCAAGGCATTGCAGATATGCTCAATAATGTTCATGTCTGGGGGGTTTGGTCACCAGCGTAAGTGTTTCAACTCAAGAGTGTTCCTGGAGCCACTCTGTAGAAGTTCTGGACGCGTGGGGTATCGCATTGTCCTGATGGAATGGCCCAAGTCCGTCGGAATGCACAATGGACACGAATGGATGCAGGTAATTAGACAGGATGCTTACGTACGTGTCAGCTGTCAGAGTCGTATCTAGACGTATCGGTAGTCCTGTATCACTCCAACTGCACACGGCCCCACAACATTACAGAGCCTGCACCAGCTTGAACAGTCCACTGCTGACATGCAGGGTCCACGGATTCATGAGGTTGTCTCCATAGCCGTACACCTCTATTCGCTCGGTACAATTTGAAACGAGAGTTGCCCGACCAGGCTGCAGTCATTAACAGTCCAAAGTCATCAAATGTACACGAATCCATATCGATCATGTTTCGATGAAAGGTTCTCACACTGACACATATTGATGGCCCACTATGCACAGTATGCTCGTGAAGTTGTCCTACGGGAAAATCCCACTTCATCGCTACCTCGGAGATGCTGCGTCCAATCGCTCGTGCGCCAACTATAACACCACGTTCAAACTCATTAAATCTTGATAACCTGCCATTGTAGCAGCAGTAAGCGATCTAACAACTGCGCCAGAAACTTGTCGTATTATATAGGAGTTGCCGACCACAGCGCCGTATTCTGCCTGTTAACGTATGTCAGTACTTGAATCCGCATACCTATACCAGTACCTTTGGCGCTCAGTGTATACGGGAATGGAAGAGGAAAGGAAATGACTAGCAGTAGTACAAATAACTCTCCGCCATTCACCGTATGATGATTTGCGGGGTATGTGATGAAGATGAGGAAAAAATGGTCGTAAGTGAATATTTAGTTTTTTATAGTCGTACACAATTTGTACCTTAGAATAGCTACTCAAGCTCACAGCGACTGGTCAGATTGGATCAACAGTCTCATTGCTTGGATCACAGTGGTGCATGCGATATTACCACACCATCGAATACCATTCTTATCCGTGTACAACGCCAGTATGAAGTGTGCACATAAAAGATAAAAATATCGCTACTCATTGTGTCAAATTCATGTGATCCAGGAGATCATCTATCGTTCTGTGCTGGTTAGCGTGTTACTTCTTGCTTTTTTCAAAGTATATGCAGTTATTAATTAAGGAAATAAATATTCTGAAGACTGCGTTCACTGAGGACATTTAGTGAGGAACGCAGTCGGGGGTCACTTAACGTATTTTTTATTTATAACGTCTTTTTGGCTACTGCCATCATCAAATCTATAATAAAGACTAGAGGAACATAAGAATGCGAAGTGTCTCTTATACATGAAGCTATAGAAAACGAAAAATTAAAAAGTTAGCGGATTTTAAAAGATTCACTCAATAAAACTTAGAAATCGTTAAGGCAAAATACATTTCGTACTAATGCCGATGTTGTATGTACATATGATAGTAAAGCAGAGTTAATGAATCACTGTTGTTGGATTTAGGTTGTTGGATTTAGGTGAACTTATTTCCGTCATCTAGAAAGCTGATTTTATGAATGTGCAACTGAACCCATTTAAATCGTCTTTTATAATTTAACACTGAATGTTTATAATTTCAAAGACCGTATAGCATCTAATAAGTATGACATGACGGGGGGGATTGGAGGTAACGTCCACCATCGTTGGGCCGCGTCTGAGCCAGTAATTACATCCTTTAAATTTTTTGAGCCGAGCTGACAGCTAACGTCGCGCTTTACGTATGTATTTTGTTAATATCGGACCTCGATTTACAAGTTCAAAGTTCTGGTGAGTGAATAATTTAACATTTTTAAACTTTTTATTTTCATCTTTTGTTGCCTAATAAAGTATAACAAACGCCTGCAATTTTTACGTTCTTTCAGTCACAATTGGAGATGTGATGCTAGCAATTGTCGAAAGTCCGTTATGAATAGAAATGTATGTTGAGTGATCTATGCAGTTAGTTGAACATAAATGAATTCTCTGTTAAAACGAACAGTTGGCTTTATTGCTATCGTGACTATTCCCTGTGAAGCGGACAACTACCAGCACGAGGCTGGTCCCGTTCTTACACACACTCCTTGTGCTGTAGAGAGTAGTTACCCACCAAACAGCTCGTGGTCTATTGGCTAGCGTTGCTGCCTTTGGATCACGGGTTCCCGGGTTCGATTCCCGACCAGGTTGGGGATTTTCTCTCCCTGGGGACTGGGTGTTTGTGTTGTCCTGATCATATCATCATCATCATCATCATCATCATCATCGTCATTCGTGACAGTGGATAAATTCGACTGTGAACAAATTGGACGGTGTAAAATTTGGGACTTTGTACGGGCACTGATGACAGCGCAGTTGATCGTCCCACAAACCAAACTTCATCATCACCCACCAAATACAGTTAATCCACAATTATCACACATTCTGACACTCTAAGGACAATCACAAATGCTAAATTTAGTATTACTTGATGAAATATCATTATTTTTTTCTACTCATATGGGTAAACTGTACATAATGGGCAGCGTATCGATGTAATCACGCTCACAATTCGAGAATTCAATGAGTATTGGACAGAAAAAAGCATGAAATTGCCTTAAGGTGTATTTCTGTAAACTTTCTAAGGAATAAAAAACGTCCAAAATACAAGCAAACTGTCGAAACTACACTCCTAAGAACACCGTGAATTCATTGTCCCAGGAAGGGGAAACTTTATTGACACATTCCTGGGGTCAGATACATCACATGATCACACTGACAGAACCACAGGCACATAGACACAGGCAACAGAGCATGCACAATGTCGGCACTAGTACAGTGTATATCCACCTTTCGCAGCAATGCAGGCTGCTATTCTCCATGGAGACGATCGTAGAAATGCTGGATGTAGTCCTGTGGAACGGCTTGCCATGCCATTTCCACCTGGCGCCTCAGTTGGACCAGCGTTCGTGCTGGACGTGCAGACCGCGTGAGACGACGCTTCATCCAGTCCCAAACATGCTCAATGGGGGACAGATCCGGAGATCTTGCTGGCCAGGGTAGTTGACTTACACCTTCTAGAGCACGTTGGGTGGCACGGGATACATGCGGACGTGCATTGTCCTGTTGGAACAGCAAGTTCCCTTGCCGGTCTAGGAATGGTAGAACGATGGGTTCGATGACGGTTTGGATGTACCGTGCACTATTCAGTGTCCCCTCGAAGATCACTAGAGGTGTAGGGCCAGTGTAGGAGATCGCTCCCCACACCATGATGCCGGGTGTTGGCCCTGTGTGCCTCGGTCGTATGCAGTCCTGATTGTGGCGCTCACCTGCACGGCGCCAAACACGCATACGACCATCATTGGCGCCAAGGCAGAAGCGACTCTCATCGCTGAAGACGACACGTCTCCATTCGTCCCTCCATTCACGCCTGTCGCGACACCACTGGAGGCGGGCTGCACGATGTTGGGGCGTGAGCGGAAGACGGCCTAACGGTGTGCGGGACCGTAGCCCAGCTTCATGGAGATGGTTGCGAATGGTCCTCGCCGATACCCCAGGAGCAACAGTGTCCCTAATTTGCTGGGAAGTGGCGGTGCGGTCCCCTACGGCACTGCGTAGGATCCTACGGTCTTGGCGTGCATCCGTGCGTCGCTGCGGTCCGGTCCCAGGTCGACGGGCACGTGCACCTTCCTCCGACCACTGGCGACAACATCGATGTACTGTGGAGACCTCACGCCCCACGTGTTGAGCAATTCGGCGGTACGTCCACCTGGCCTCCCGCATGCCCACTATACGCCCTCGCTCAAAGTCCGTCAACTGCACATACGGTTCACGTCCACGCTGTCGCGGCATGCTACCAGTGTTAAAGACTGCGATGGAGCTCCGTATGCCACGGCAAACTGGCTGACACTGACGGCGGCGGTGCACAAATGCTGCGCAGCTAGCGCCATTCGACGGCCAACACCGCGGTTCCTGGTGTGTCCGCTGTGCCGTGCGTGTGATCATTGCTTGTACAGCCCTCTCGCAGTGTCCGGAGCAAGTATGGTGGTGTTCTTTTTTCCATTTCCAGGAGTGTATATCGGAAAACTTCAAGGATTCGGGTTGTGGCTTGAGTCTAACAGACCACATCCCACAGTCACGTTGTGACTAAAAATTAAACTCCATCCGAACAGGCCGCAGAAGACCCAACGATACCGACCGACCGCCTAGAGTCGTTATCAGCCGATGGGCATCACTGGTTGTGGATACGGAGGGGAATGTGATCAGGACAGTGCCGTTGTAAGTTTTCGTGACCAGTGTCGCTGTTTCTCGATCGAGCAGCTCCTCAGTTTGTCTCCAAAGGGCTGAATGCATCCCCCGATTGCTAACAGCGCTCTGCACATCCGGACTGTCACCCATCCAAGTGCTAGCCAAGGCTGGCAGCGCTTAACTTCGGTGATATTACAGGGACCGGTGTTACCACTGCGGCTAGGCCATTGGTCATGTTCTGACTACTACTCACCCATCCAAGTGCTAGCCAAGGCTGGCGGCGCTTAACTTCGGTGATATGACGGGAACCGGTGTTACCACTGCGCAAGGCCATTAGCCACGTTCTGACTACTTCTCTGCAAACCTGGGACGTAATAGGGAAGTGGAGGAAGAAACAGAACGCTTCAAATAGAACTTGAAAGGTGTGGAGAAGCGCACCAGAGAAAATGGGATTAAAGTGTAGTTGCCGGCTATTCTGTCATGTTGAAGACGGACACTAAAGAAGAAGGTACTTTGTAAAAAAAATCGATTGTAAGTACACTAGTCTTGGCTACCAACATAATTTTTATTAACATCTCATCGTTGGGAGTTTCGGGATATACCCTCAATCAGATCTGTAGAACGAAGATACACTGTAAGATAAGAAATGGAATTTAGAGACACATGTTTCAATAATGCAGTGAAGCTAACACACGCACCTTTCAAAAACTATGTATAGTCCTATCTCGCCTCCTACTACACTCCGACAGGACTCAAATGGATATTGGATTATCCGAGCGGTCTAAGGCGCTGCAGTCATGGGCTGTGCGGCTGATCCCGGCGGAGGTTCGAGTGCTCCCTCTGGCATGGGTGTGTTTGGTTGTCCTTAGGACAATTTAGCTTAAGTAGTGTGTAAGCTTAGGGACTGATGAGCTTAGCAGTTAAGTCCCACAAGATTTCACACACATTTGAACAAACGGATAAAAGTAGTGAAGCGTGGCACAAAGCAAACAATTTCGCCAGTAGGTGGCGTCTATAACAGTATGCTTATGACGACAAGCTAACTGTTCCAAGATAAGGCTTACCGAAAGTAGAAATATTTAACTGACATGTTTATAATACTTTTTTGGAAAGAATATAAAATTATTCTTTAATTTTATTTTTATGAGAAGCAACTGCAATAAAGCAGCAACTGTTACATTCCAAGCTGCTTGATCTAAAATAGTAAGTTGAACAACCTTAAAGACAGTGTTACGTGACTAACAGAACTACACATATTTCGATATACAGTGTATATAGATTATAAGAAGACAATATTATATAAATCAAAATAATAAAAGAACAAGAGCATAATTTTAGAAGAATGTGAATAGAAAAGGATAAAAGGAACCATAAAAATTGTTAGTAAGACGTTACATTCATGTTATCATGGTCACCGACCGTTCCGTTAAAGATTACGTTTCATCAGATTACCTTCCATCCATAAAGCTGTTGCACTCAGCGACTGTTATGTTGGATCGTAAAGTATAGATTGCAGCAATCAGTCGTCCCATTTTAAATTTTATTGTGCAGATCTAGATTTCGGCTAGAAGCTAGCCATTCTCAATGCACTATTATTTTCGCTCAATGTATGTAAGTCCCTGTTGATTTGGCTTCAGCCCGATCAACAGGGACTTAATTACATTAAGCGAAAATAATAGTGTATCGAGAATAGCTAGCCGAAATCTAGATCTGCACAATAAAATTTAAAAAGGGACGACAGATTGCTCCAATCTATATTTTACAAATTACATTTCATTTAAAAAATGTGGACATAATGGGAGCGAGGGCTTCTTATTACGATAAACGGAACCAGAAGTATTTTTATAGCTTGTAAAATCGTGCAATGAAAGCATCGTTATCATCAATCATTCCAAAAGACATCAATCGTCAGTCATTTATTTCACTAATATACTATAAATTATTATAAAGACAAACATTAAGATCTTTTTTGTTTAAAACAATAATACAATACTACTTAACAGTCAACCATTAATAATCTATTAAAAAACAATAGCTGATGCCAGTCAACTTAGAATTACAATTGTAGTTAATGAAAGCATTGACTTTTGACGTCAACAGAAAAGCTCAGTCTTGGCAAGATGTACCGATCTTTTTTTGTCACTTGTGGCTGAGATATGAACCCAACTTTTCTCTGGTGAGCAAGCCTACCTTCAAATTTGCGTTCCTAAACTCATTCCAGTCTTATGGAATGGGCGATACGTAATGATGATATTTTAATAAAAATTATATTGGAGGTCAAGACTAGATTATTTCCAATCAGCGCTAAAGATGGTCGCAGGTCTCCTATGGGACTTCTTGTCGAAATTAAGTAAACAACAAACGAAAAGTCTGATAAATAAATGCAAAAAATCACTCACAATGTTGTTGTATGTAGTATATTTAGAGGTCGGCGCCGCTGACTGCCATGCGGGGGACCCGTTTTCGATTCCCGGTAATGTAATGGATTTTTCCTCGGCGGGAGGACTGGTACGAGATCCACGAAGCCTCGTGAGACCAACTGAGCAGCTACTCGACCGATGGCAGCGGATCCAAGGTCGTGAAACGAGACAACGACTGGGAGAGCTTACGGTGACCACACACCCCTCCATACAGCATCCGACGACGCCACTGGTAGACGGTTACACGGTGGCAGGTCGGACTCGATTGGAGGAACACGGAACTTTACCGTTACCTACCGTTCTGGACTATTTTTAGCGTATGTCTACAAAAAACAAGAATTGGATAAATGAAGAACAAAATTTAAGTAACAGTATCAGTCCTACAATCTAATTCTAGGACACATATTGTTTGAGAAATCTAACAAAAATTTTAAAACGCTGTCTTTTCTAATTTATTGTGTCTGTAATCCTCACCCAAAATATTAGAGATACAATGGGTAGGCGTTCTTTTACCCACGTACTCCATTTTTTTATACCAGTAAACCGCTGCCACTTACTAATAACAAGTATTGATTTGCATAAGACGATAAATAAGCGCGCTTGTAATTTGTCACATGCAACAGTGCAATGATTAATGAGCAGGTTGATGGCTAGAACTCTAACTTGTATGTACAAATCAATATGTCAGTAGCAACTGGCAATGGTTTTTTCATATCAAAGTTTACAGGTGCTGAAACCTTGCAAACCAGCACATTTATTTACTCAGAACTTGTCGCGTTTTGACAAAGATAGCTAAGAATATTTATTTAGTTGTTCAGGTAGTGATGAAATCGATCTGATACTTTTTACTGAACTGACATCACAAACACAGCTTAAATGTATCGTTGTATTGGTCTACAGAGATACGTTGTGTGCGACAGGAAGCTGTATTTAACACAGAAATTTTCTTTGATGTAGGCACCTTTCGTAATTTTCAAGTTAGGCACGGTTTAGAGGCTTGCTCTTAGCACCACGGTAGCAGTAAATGCGCTCTCTCTCATAGCCTGAAGATGAAAACTTGAAACAGAATTTCTGACCGAAATTCGATTCGTACACAACGGAGTTGGGACTTCCGTGTTCGTATCAATAACATTTTTGTTAGTACAGTGTGAATTTTACAGTTTACAGACAATCTTACAGCATTATTCTCTTACAGTGCAAAATCTCTTGCATGAACTTAAACGATCTACAATACAGAGCAGGAAAAATAAAGTTTTACAATTGTTGCTTTATGCCATTATGAGTGTGAAGTGCTCAGAGTCCACCCGCCATAGAAGAATATTCTACGAGCAGATGTTTAATATGACATGTACCGTACGTCACAGTTGTGAATATTCTACCAGTGTTGTTCAACTCCAGTATTAGAGTTACATTCAGGGAAAATCGTGTCGAATCCAGTGGAATGGGTGGCGGAGTGTGGATGTGAGAAATTAGGAATTGTTAGTTCACTATCAGAATTTTGTTAGTCTGTTATGTGTATGTATGGGAAACAAAACGTAAAGAGAATTAAAGTTCATGGAGAAAATATTAAATCTTATAGATTCGTAACTCAATGCAATTTTTACAGAGCTGGCAAAGGACTCAAAAGAGAATTTAAACAGAATGGGTAGATATTCTACTTCGAGCAGTCACGAAAGCAGTACAAAATATCTGCAGTGACAACATTTCTGCATCGACTATAACTATTATTCATTTCCCACCATTTACCAATTTGGTGTAATAGCCGTAATTGGCCTGTAGTGAGAGAAAAGAAAAAAAAATAACAAAGGAAACAATGTAGCACATGGGGAAAATATTACCGCTTCAGAAATGGATGTGTATTGAAAAAGAGGTTATAAGAGAAACGCCAACAGAAGTAAGACAAAGGTAATGCAATGTAGACGAATTAAATCGCGCGATGCTGAGGGAATTAAATTACGAAATAAGACATTAAAAATAGTAAATGAGCCTTGCTACATGCTATGTAAAATAACTGATGAAGGTAGAAGTAGGGAGGCTATAATTTACAGGCTCAAAATAGCAAAGAAAGCATTCCTGAAGAAGACTACTATGTTCATTCTGAATATAGATTTAAACTGTTAGTAAGTCTTTTCTGATAGAATTTGACTGGAGTATACCTCTGTACGAAAGTGAAACATGGAAAATAAACAGTTCAGCCTAGAAGAGAATAGAAGCTTTTGATACATGGTTCCAAAGAAGAACGTTGAAGTTTGGGGGTAGGTTGAATAACTAATGAGGAGGTACTGAATTTGACGGGGTAAAAAGGAATTGAAACTAATGTCCATGAATAAAAAGTTAGTTTTGAGCTCCGAAATGAAAAATTATGAGAGCTATCGACTGGTCGTCATAATAAACAGCTTTGCAGGGCGCGCAAAATTCCATCAATAATTTGGCCACAGCGCACAACGGAAATACCATCACATTGCAATATCTTGATGTACTCTTGATCGTATTTATTGTATAAGAGTCGCCTAATCATTGGAGAACATGTAGGAAGTAGGGCTCACAAATAGTAGTCGATTTCACAAATTAGGTTTAAAAAGGACGTGGGATCTAACTCCGACGTTACTATTGAAAAAGAAAAATACAGGCTAATAATGCGGGACTTTGCTTGACATCGTTAGGAAGACGTGAAGAAGAACAGATTTGAGTTCTTCATGTGTGCAGTTCACATTTTATAACAAACGAGAGAAATAACCAGTGAACTCTGCATCCTAGATGCACAAACAACTAGATAAATACTAGCTGCTCAGAGGACGGGGTCTGAAATATAAAGTTAACACCTCTTACTGTAGCAAAAAGAGACACTTCACATGTTCAAGCAGCAGTCAGCACGGGTCGACTCCCAGGAAATGAATGATAAGAATACTAAGTACTCTGTTCTCAGTCCAAACTCTGCTGGAGGGGCAAGAGCCTGATTCTAGCCAATGTGACGAACGTAAATGTGCCTCAAAGCATGAAAATGGAGGGGGAATTCTGCAAAAGTTTCTCCGATGTGGTACACAGTTACACATAAATCATCTACTAGATTGGTACAGAGTTTGTACGGGCTTTTTCTATTGGTTAACAAAGTTTCACACGGTCTAGTAGAGAAAACAATCCTTAGAACTGGCCGAACAAAAAATGCTGCCATGAAGGCGCTAAATTTATCACGTTTCATTATAATGGAGAGACAGGATTCGTGTTGACATCCATGCTGAATTGATACTTGCCATATCCCATGCAGGCACATGGGAGCTAAGGCACCGAACGGCCACGCACCAGGGATTGACACACAAAAACAGCAACTACACAATAGGCCAAGCAGGCGCTGGGAATCATCCCAAGGTGGCACCCAACTCCTGAGCAGAGTTTTCCTGTCATAGATGACACTGACCACGGACAGACCCAGGAATCCACTTCCTTGTGTGAGAACGCTTCAACCACCGCCCAACAGTCTGCAGTCCCTGCTTTAATTTAAGAAATAAATGTATCTGAACTGATACAGAACTGTGAAGCAATCTTTACATTTACATCTGCGTGATTACTCTGCTATTCGTCGCGGCGAGAGCTTTTTACGAAATTTCAGTCACCAACTTTCTCTTCCGAATGCGAAAATATTTTGTTGAGCCCAACCTACATAGGTAGGAATGATCATCAAAATAAAATAAGAGAAATCAGAGCTCGAACAGAAAGGTTTAGGTGTTCGTTTTTCCCGCTCGCTGTTCGGGAGTGGAATAGTAGAGAGATAGTATGATTGTGGTTCGATGAACCCTCTGCCAAGCACTTAAATGTGAATTGCAGAGTAGTCATGTAGATGTAGATGTAGAAAGTGCCTGGCAGAGGGTTCAATTAACTACCTTCATGCTGTCTCCCTACCGTTCCACTCTCGAACGGCACGCGGGAAAAAGGAGCACTTAATTTTTTCTGTGCGAGCCTTGATTTCTATCATTTTATCGTGATGATCATTTCTCCCTATGTAGGTCGGTTCCAACAGATTGTTTTCGCAATCGGAGGAGAAACTGGTGATCGAAATTTCATGAGAAGATCCCGTCGCAACGAAAAACGCCTTTGTTTCAATGATTGCCACTCCAATTCACGTATCATGTCTGTGACACTATCTCCCCTATTTCGCGATAATACAAAACGAGCTGCCATTCTTTGTACTTTTTCGATGTAATCCGTCAGTCCCACCTGATGCGGATCCCACACCGCACAGCAGTACTCCAGAATATGGCGGGCAAGCGTAGTGAAAGCAGTCTCTTTGGTAGACATGTTGCACCTTCTAAGTGTTCTGCCAATGAATCGCCGTCTTTGGTTTGCTCTACCCACAATATTATCTATGTGATAGTTCCAATTTAGGTTATTTGTAATTGTAATCCCTAATTATTTAGTTGAATTTACAGACCTCAGATTTGTGTGACTTATCGCTTAAGCGAAATTTAGCTGATTTCTTTTAGTACCCATGTGAATAACTTCGCACTTTTCTTTATTCAGGGTCAATTGCCACTTTTCGCACCACACCGATATCTTATCTAAATCATTTTGCAAGTCGTTTTGATCGTCTGATGAATTTACAAGACGGTAAATGACAGCATCATCTGCAAACAATCTAAAACGTCTACTTAGATTGTCTCCTATGTCGTTAATATAGATCAGGAACAATAGAGAGCCTATAAAGCTTCCTTGGGGGACGCCGCGTATTACTTCTATTTTACTCGATAACTTTCCGTCTATTACTACGAACTGTGACCTTTCTGACAGAAAATCGCCTGCCGAGGTGGCTGAGCAGTTCTAGGCGCTACAGTCTGGAACCGCCCGACCGCTACGGTCTCGGGTTCGAATCCTGCCTGGGGCATGGATGTGTGTGATGTCCTTAGGTTAGTTAGGTTTAAGTAGTTCTAAGTTCTAGGGGACTGATGACCTCCGATGTCAAGTACCATTGAGCTCAGAGCCAGTTTTTTGACAGGAAATCACGAATGGAGTCGCACAACTGAGGCGATACTCCGTAGGCACGCAGTTTGATCAGAAGACTCTTGTGAGGAATGGTGTCAAAGGCCTTCTGGAAATCTAAAAATATAGAATCAGTTTGACATCCCCTGTCGATAGCATTTATTACTTCATGAGTATAAAGAGCTATTTTACGCGTTATGCTAAAAAAATTAGGGCGTAACTTGATAAAAGAACGTTGATAGGACACATCCAGAAGCATTAAGGAGCTGTCGTTTGTTAATGGATGGAAATGTGGGGAGGTAGGGGGGAGGGTGGCGTCGAATATTATAGGGTGCGACGGAGGCTTGACTACAGTAAACCTCTTCAAATAAATATAGGTTTCAGTGTTTATACAGTGATGAAGAGTCTTGCGCGGGATAGAATAGGGTGGAGAGTAGCATCAAACCAGTCTTCGAACTGTGAAGACCACGACAACAACACAGCAGTACAACATGAAGTCTTTTGGGTGACTTGCTCGACATGTGCTGAAACGCTATCATCGGGTTGTCTGTTTTCGCCCCTACCCTGCTGGCCACCCCGCGTTTCCTGCGTATGGCCTTGCCGAGAAGTCGTTTCTCGTGCGGATCAGCGTCGGTTAAGCGTACAGAGCACCGCAGCCTGTGCAGATTTTCTTTGCCGTCGCCACAACCGTTGCCTCACAGCCTCGGCGCTTGCGAAAGCGGCAGCAGCGGGCAGAAACTGGCGCGAAAGTGTCAGACGGTGGGGTCTGGCTGGGTCAACGCTCTTCCAGAGGCCAGTATCACCCTGGGCTGGCCTTCCGGCTACCTGTAGAGGCCGCCGTAACATAGGGGGGAGGGGAACACTCACCTACTGCGCGCCTTACCTCTGTCGCACAGGCCTCACTAATTGGTTTCACTCACAAATCTGTTGCTTTCTTTTCCTCGACGGTACACCACCTCTCCGTATGTTCCATTCTACAAGAGGCGATAAAAAAGTTTCTGTTCGAAGGCAGTACACTTCAGAATCGGTATGCCAATCAGAAACGCCGTGAGCATAGAGGCAAACACCCCACCGACGCATCGGGTTGGAGGTGCCCATTTGGCAAAACACCGCCTCCTGTTACGTGAAGTGCCTCCTGTACAGCCTCGTCCGAGTTTGCCCCCGGTAGCTCAGTGGTCAGCGTGACAGAACGTCATTCGTAAAGGCCCGGGTTCGATTCCCAGCTGTGTCGGAGTTTTTCTCCGCTCAGGGATTGGGTGTTGTCCTAATCATCATCATTTCATCACCATCGACGCGCAAGTCGCCGAAGTGGCGTCAAATCGAAAGACTTGCACCCGGCGAACGGTCTACCCGACGGGAGGCCCTAGTCACACGACATTAAAAATCCTCGTCCGACAGCATTCGTCGACCCACCAAATCGCTTTTTAAGGAACGAAGGCTTGGTAATAGCACGAAGAGGTATCAGGAGTATAGGGCGGTGCTAGAGTGTTCCCCCTTGAGTTGGTGTAACTTCTGCGGTACGACATTTTTGATATGGGGACGTGAATCATCATGAAGCAGAAGCACCCCTTGTCGCAGGTTCAACAAATGGCTCTGAGCGCTATAGGACTTAACATCTGAGGTCATCAGTCCCCTAGAACTTAGAACTACTTAAACATAACCAACCTAAGGACATCACACAAATCCATGCCCGAGGCAGGATTTGAACCTGCGACCGTAGCGGTCGCGCGGTTCCCGGCTGAAGCGCCTAGAACCGCTCGGCCACACAGGCCGGCAATGTCAGTTGTTCTCATAGCGTACATGATCGCACATGAGACTGCTCCAAGGCGTCCAGAGTTGAAATTTTGTATCGTTATGTTGTTCCGTTGCAGGAAAACAAACGAAGAACGCGTTTGGCGACACCCTCGCAGCCGCTTGAACTTGCGCGCGCATCGACTTGACTGATTAACTTCAGTGCTAATTAATTTGGAAACGGTGCGATATATCGAATTACTTTAGCGAAATATTTCTCAGCACAACCGATCCTGTAACACCAACAAGGTTTTAAGGCGGTGTCTGACCTCCCTGTATATCCGCATCGTAGTAGTCGTTCGTTGCATACACGCTCCCTCGTAACCTATGCTGCATGCTCCGTTCTTTACTTTTCTCTTTTTTTTACTGTTTATTAATATCTAAGGTGCCAAAATTGAGTGCTTTCTCATGCTTTTTTTCTTTTGTTCGCGGTCTGCCGACTGGTCTGATAGTGTTCGCAACCTCTTCCTTTTTTTGAACTAATATACTGGTGGCCATTAAAACTGCAACACCAGGAAGGATACATATGCGAAATTGAAATAAGAATATATAATTAAATTTGCACTGTGGGTGCAAAAAGTAGTGCACAGAGCTGGCAGCAACAAGAATTTCTAACCTGAGTATATCGAGCTTGGATGACAGATAATGGGTATGTCATTCCATGCTTCGTCAACTCCATGTGAGAGTTCACCACCGAGCGAGGTGGCGCAATGGTTAGTATACTGGACTCGAATTCGCCGAGGACGGTGGTTCAAACCCGCGTCCGGCCATTTAGATTTAGATTTTCCGTGACAATATGCCTCAATGCTGTATTGCATTCTTAAGACCAAGTATTTACTGATTTTCTACTTTCATTTCTCTCACCTGGCTTATCAATTTTTTTAGTATACTTTTGCGTGTACTTTTTGCTGTATCAAGATATTGTATTACGTCTTACTTCAGCTGACATCCAATGTATGTTAAACCAATGTGGCATGTTTTACTGAGACGGACTTTATCCTACTTCTTTCGACATTAGCTTCATCTCCCATGGCAGCTCCCAGTCCATTTTGTCGGAACATTCAAAGTAAGGAAAATTGGCTAATGTTTCATTTGAAGCGAATGTAAATAAATAAAAACGTTACAAATATAACGAAAATGTTTCAGTTAGATTGCATCACCTTATGTAGATCAAAGACGTTGTTGCGGCTTAGAAACTACAATGTGGAACACACATGCTTAATGCTCAATTTCTACCTTCACCTCTGCAGAAGAACGGCACATGAATACTTTCTCCGACACTGCTAAAATTAAGCAACTGTTAATGCTGTAACCTTGCTATCGACGTTAACTATCTATTCAAATGTATTCCTTCAAACAGCAATTTGTATGCTATGTTGGAACTTTCTCTGTGACGTAACTGGCGTTGCCGTGACTGATATTAACACAGTAAAGTGAGAGGTACTTGCCTGTTTCCGCTTAATGGCGAACTATGACGTTTATTTGATGTGGCTGGCCGGAGTGGCTGAGCGGTTCTAGGAGCTACAGTCTGGAACCGAGCGACCGCTACGGTCGCAGGTTCTAATCCTGCCTCGGGCATGGATGTGTGTGCTGTCCTTAGGTTAGTTAGGTTTAATTAGTTCTAAGTTCTAAACGACTGATGACCATGGTGCCCAGAGCCATTTGAACCTCCGTCCGATAGGACCACCTGCTTCGGTCCCAGCTAGTTAGCCAGTGCAATTACCTCCGATATGTCAGGGTGTCCGTAATTTTGGGAGGAGACTCTTCTCTGTGAACAAATGTGCTACAGCTAAGCAGTTAAATATAATGCAACATATGGTTGTTGCGAGAGACGTGTTGTTGAGGACAAGGGCATTTAGAACTGATTGAAGATATCAACAGAATAACGGAACAGAGTACTCTTGCCATCAGGGTGAAATTCGAAGCAGCGGTTCTTGACTGCACAAGAATACATTTAGGTACACGGCTATGGAGTGTGGTGCTGTACGGAAATGAAACGTGGTCGGTAAGCAGTTCAGACAAGAAGAAGATAGAAGTTTCGAAACGGGGTACTACAGGAGAACGTTGGAAAATAGATAAGTAGATAGAATTATTAATGGTGATACTGCATCAAATTGGGGAGAAAAGAAATTTGTGGCACAACATGACTAAAAAAAGAGAGCCGGTGACAAGACGCAGTCTGAGGCAGAAAGGAACTATTAGTTTGGTGATGAAGGAAAGTGGTGGGTGAAAGGGGGGGGGGGGGGGGATAGGTTCAGTTGGTGGTAGGTTGCAGTCGCTATATAGAGATGGATAGGCTTGCACAGAATAAACTACGGTGAACTGAACACAGAGATGGATAGGCTCGCGTAGAATAAACTAGGATGAACTGAACTCCTTAACACTAAAGACCATAATAACAGACATGAGGTAAAGGTATAAGTAAATTTCACTTCGCACCACCTGATGAGGCATGTAAAAGTAAAGAACGGATAATTATATAAAGGCAAAACGACTACAGAAATAGAAAAAACGAATTATTTGAGTAAACAATCATAAAAGTAGACGAAATTTAAGAGAATTATACATGCTTCAAGAATAAGTCAATTTAATCAAATTTAAAGTGGACTGAACGAGTTGGAGGAGTGATTACGATAGTGGATTCGCATTCACAAGGAGGGTGTGTTACATACCGTGCAAGAATCTTGATGTAGTTATTCCTGATTTTACTGACATCTCTTTAAGAGAGTTGGAATGGTTTCTACAATACAGTTACAGCCACGACTGTTCTCAGCCGTAGTCCATCGAGATAATGCTCTGTCTTTGACACCAACAGGGCACACTCTCCGGTACTTCAAGCCTTTGGATTTGGAGTGACAGACAAAATATTCACTGACGCTTTCGGCGACGTTACAGTTGTTCAGGTACATAGGAGTGTAGTGAATATTTCTACATAACACAGACACGAGTAAAGTGTTGAAACTACATCATAGTACTTTCCTGTGTCAGAGAATCTGGCCGGTTGAAGGTTCAGCTATGCAATATCCTCACAAATGTATGGATTTATCTCAACAGAGTACAGCAAAACGACATCAGCCTGTAATTTTTTATCGCATTTCTGTATAAGCAAGTGATCATTAAAGCGTGACAAGCAATTTCCTTGTCATGTTCTCTAGCAAGGCTCAATCGTTACCAGCAGTACTATACCTGTCTAAAGTTCGGTGTACTGTTATGTTCTCTGCTGCTAATGTTTGTGCGAAAAATGTTTTAGGAATCCCCAACTGTTTGGAGCTCGCTCACGCTCGCCTCGCATTACGTTTGCTTCTTCAGGCGTCTGCTGCGAGCCTGCAGTTAGTTTCGTCACATTGCGTCGAGGAGTGTAGGTGTCGCCTCTTTGGCGTCTCGGTCACGCGATGTAATTGCCGCATCACAGCGACATGTGCTGCGTCGAGTTTATCTCTGACAACGTAACGAGTGTAGCACGTGATCCTTAGGAGGCCTCATGTGCGATTGAACTGCCGCAGAGGTTACTTTAATATATTCTCTGACCAGATATTTTTTGTTAGTGCCCAAAACAACATGCTGTCAGCACTCCTTTTTCGCTATCAGACGAATGTTTTGGTAATCGACGAAACTCTGTTGTTACTTGAGCGGCCTTGTCATCCTTCAAGCGGATAAAAAACAATTATTTTGTTCTTTCCTCTCGATAATAGTGATTTGGCTGTGGCGACTGATTTTTCAGTTTTGCAACAGCGGTTTTTCGTTTTAGGTATCGCAGCTCTCAGCATCCCAACATTTCTCTGGGTGTGAGCACTGTATCGTCCAGTCCATCTTGTAAGCGTATCCCTCTTCTCCAACTCTTTCCCCTAAGATGTACATCACTGACAGATTCTCCCCTTCACTCTGTTTTATGAATTGAGAACATCTTGTCTGACAGTAACTCGTCGTGTACGAAATTTTCAGTATTTCCTGATGTACTCCTTCTTGACAGTTTTTCTTTAGTCTCATTTATATCCAGTTTCACTGCTCTCGAGCGCAGCTGGAATATTTTTCGCGCGCTGTAGCTTATGTGCTCCTTCTCACGTCAATGAAGTACTCTCTTTTAGAGAGACGACTAGAAGAAGTTGGTCCCTCTACAGCCAATGGTAGGGAACTTAGCCGATGCTGCTTAGGTTCGTATTACAGTGAGGTGACAAAAGTCATGGGATAGCGATATACGCACATACAGATGACGGTAGTATCGCGTACACAAGCTATAAAAGGGCAGTGCTTTGGCGATGCGGTCATTTGTACTCAGGTCAGTTCACGTTCACACGTGATTACGACCGCACGAAGGGAATTAACAGACGTAGAATGGTGTTGGAGCTAGATGCGTGGGACATTCCATTTCGGAAATCGTTAGCAAATTTAATATTCTGACATCCACAGTGTCAAAAGTGTAAGGAGGACACTAAAATTTAGGCACTACCTCTCACCACGGACTAGGCAGTGGCCGACGGCCTTTACTTAGCGACAGCGAGCAGCGCCGTTTGCGTAGAGTTGTCAATGCAAACAGACAAGCAACACTACGTGAAATAATTGCGGAAGTCAGTGTGGGACATACAAAGAACGTATCCGTTACGACAGTGTGGTGACATTCAGCGTTAATGGCCTATGGCAGCAGACGACTGACGTGAGTGCCTCTGCTAACACCACGACATCGCCTGCAGTACCTCTCCTGGGCTCGAGACCATATCGGTTGAACCTTTGATGACTGAAATCCGTGGCCTGTTAACGTGGGTCCCATTTTCAGTTGGTAAGAGCTAGTGGTAGGTTTCGAGTGTGGTGCACACCCCACGAAACCATGGACCCAAATTGTCAACAAGGCACTGTGCAAGCTGGTGGTGGCTCCATAATGGTATCAGCTGTGTTCACATGGTCATCTGGTCCATCTGAACCGATCACTGACTGGAAACAATCGGAGTCATTCATGGAGTTCACGTTTCCAAACAACGATGGGATTTTTATAGATGACAATGTGCTATGTCACCAGAATGAGTAACATTCTGGACAACTCGAACGAATGATTTGGCTACCTAGGTCGCCCGAAGCGAGTCTCTTCGAACACTTTTGGGATGTGTTCAAGAGGTCAGTTCGTGCACAAAATCCCGAAAGGCAACACTTTCGCAATTATGGACAGCTGTAAAGGCAGCATCGCTCACTGTTTCTGCTCACTTATTGAATCTGTGCCACGTCGAATAGTTGCACTAAGCAGGGCAAAAGGAAGTCCGACATGATATTAGAAAGTATCCCATGACTTTTGTCACCTTAGTGTACACTGTAAATGATATTTGACAAAGATCTTTGTCAAGTTTTTTGTCAAACATCTTTGACAGATCTATCTGACTGGAGCTAACACACTGTCGTTAAATTTTTCGTCGTAGTTGCTCGGGAAATGATGCCAAACTGCTAGTTGTTTGTACAACAGCATTTAATAATAACTGCAAAGAAAGACAAATGGAAACAATTGTCAGTGGAACCGTGGATAGCGAGGAGACAAGCTCAAAGCGTTTACCGGAACTTGCTTCGTGGGCCACAGTGTGAAGATATGAAGAACTACGAAAATTATTTGAGATTGGGCGAACAAACATTTCAATTTGTCCTTACGCAAGTATTTGTAAATAATACATTCATTTAATAAATGTCATTTCTTAATTTCATTCATCATAGTCGATGTTTTGGAAGGCCTGCAACTGTGTCGTTTATGATTTAAATAATGAGACACTGCACTAGTTGCGCAGATTTTTCATGCTCAACATGACGTGTATCGATAATTTATTCTCATTAACAAATGCAAATATTTACGTACGTGTTTTATCTGATGTTTGTATGTGTGTTTTTCTGGTTTGCATTCTCTGCGGTTGCCTTGTTATGCTTTACTGCAGTGGGACTGATTTATTTTGTCCGATTTTCCGAAACATTAGATGAAATACCTATATAAATATTTGCGCCTCATAATGAGAATAAATTTTCGTTATGCGTCTTGCTAAACATGAAAAAATATGTAGCTGAGAACCAGCGTTTCATTATTTAAATCACGAATACCGTTTCCGCCGAAAAATAGTCTTCTCGTTAGATTAATATTTTTAGCAACAGACGAAAGCTACTCGAGCTATTAGTAGTCGAATCCTACAGCGTATCAGCGTTTATTCCAGGATCATGTGAACAAAAATATCAATCACTTTTGAAATTTATGAAAGTTAGTTCATTTATTTAGAGTACAAATGAACAAATTTATGTCACTTATGTACGCTTCATGGGCCACCCACATCGCCATAGACTGCTTATCCCATTTTATTTCTTCCTTAAATCATCCACAGTGCAGCCACATCGAATACAGTTGATAGCTGCAGCTTCTTTCTTGTGAGATTCTAATTGTTTATTTCGGTTTTTGGGGTCAGCGTGCTTTTTATTGTGAGGAATTTTCTACATCTACATCCACATCCATACTCCGCAAGCCACCTGACGGTGTGTGGCGGAGGGTACTTTGGGTACCTCTATCGATTCTCCCTTCTATTCCAGTCTCGTATTGTCCGTGGAAAGAAAGATTGTCGGTATGCCTCTGTGTGGGCTCTAATCTCTCTGATTTTATCCTCGTGGTCTCTTCGCGAGGTATACGTAGGAGGGTGCAATATACTGCTTGACTCCTCGGTGAAGGTATTTTCTCGAAACTTCAACAGAAGCCCGTACTGAGCTACTGAGCGTCTCTCCTGCAGACTCTTCCACTGTAGTTTATCATCTCTGTAACGCTTTCGCGATTTCTAAGTGATCCTGTAATGAAGCGCGCTGCACTCTGTTGGATCTTCTCTCTCTCTCTCTCTCTCTCTCTCTCTCTCTCTTCTGTCAACCCTATCTGGTACGGATCCCACACTGGTGAGCAGTATTCAAGCAGTGGACGAACAATCGTACTGTAACCTATTTCCTTTATTTTCGGATTGAATTTTCTTAGGATTCTTCCGATGAATCTCAGACTGGCATCTGCTTTACCGACGATCAACTTCATATGATCATTCCATTTTAAATCACTCCTAATGCCTACCCCCAGATAATTTATGGAATTAACTGCTTCCAGTTGCTGACCTGCTATAATGTAGCCAAATGATAAAGGATCTTTCTTTCTATGTATACGCATCACATTACACTTGTCTACATTGAGATTCAATTGCCTTTCCCTGCACCATGCATCAATTCGTTGCAGATCCTCCTGCATGCATTTCAATACAATTTTCCATCAGTGAACTTCCAATGTTACCCACAAGGTCATTTATGTATATCGTGAATAGCAACTCCCTTGCGGCACACCTGAAATCACTCTTGCATCGGAAGACTTCTCTCCAATGAGAACGACATGCTGCGTTCTGTTTTCTAGGAACTCGTACTTGGTAACGGTCACTGCGGCGGTAGCCACGTGCCAGGTATTCTTCAATGTCATTTTATAGGTTAAAGGCACTAAAGGTAGCGAAACGACAAGTATACAGTGGCGAACTTTGATCAAAGTTACGCTCATGCTCGAACTTTGGTTAAGAACCTTTGATAAAAGATATCTTTGATATAAATGTCGGTGTTGTTGTTGTCTTCAGTCCTGAGACTGGTTTGATGCAGCTCTCCATGCTACTCTATCCTGTGCAAGCTGCTTCATCTCCCAGTACCTACTGCAGCCTACATCCTTCTGAATCTGCTTAGTGTACTCATCTCTCGGTCTCCCTCTACGATTTTTACCCTCCACGCTGCCCTCCAATGCTAAATTTGTGATCCCTTGATGCCTCAAAAACATGTCCTACCAACCGATCCCTTCTTCTAGTCAAGTTGTGCCACAAACTTCTCTTCTCCCCAATCCTATTCAATACCTCCTCATTAGTTACGTGATCTATCCACCTTATCTTCAGTATTTTTCTATAGCACCACATTTCGAAATCTTCTATTCTCTTCTTGTCCAAACTAGTTAACGTCCATGTTTCACTTCCATACATGGCTACACTCCAAACAAATACTTTCAGAAACGACTTCCTGATACATAAATCTATATTCGATGTTAACAAATTTCTCTTCTTCAGAAACGCTTTCCTTGCCATTGCCAGTCTACATTTTATATCCTCTCTACTTCGACCATCATCAGTTATTTTACTTCCTAAATAGCAAAACTCCTTTACTACTTTAAGTGTCTCATTTCCTAATCTAATTCCCTCAGCATCACCCGATTTAATTGGACTACATTCCATTATCCTCGTTTTGCTTTTGTTGATGTTCATCTTATATCCTCCTTTCAAGACACTGTCCATTCCGTTCAACTGCTCTTCCAAGTCCTTTGCCGTCTCTGACAGAATTACAGTGTCATCGGCGAACCTCAAAGTTTTTACTTCGTCTCCATGAATTTTAATACCTACTCCAAATTTTTCTTTTGTTTCCTTTACTGCTTGCTCAATATACAGATTGAATAACATCGGGGAGAGGCTACAACACTGTCTCACTCCTTTCCCAACCACTGCTTCCCTTTCATGCCCCTCGACTCTTATTACTGCCATCTGGTTTCTGTACAAATTATAAATAGCCTTTCGCTCCCTGTATTTTACCCCTGCCACCTTTAAAATTTGAAAAAGAGTATTCCAGTCAACATTGTCAAAAGCTTTCTCTAAGTCTAGAAATGCTAGAAACGTAGGTTTGCCTTTTCTTAATCTTTCTTCTAAGATAAGTCGTAAGGTCAGTATTGCCTCACGTGTTCCAACATTTCGACGGAATCCAAACTGATCCTCCCCGAGGTCCGCATCTACCAGTTTTTCCATTCGTCTGTAAAGAATTCGCGTTAGTATTTTGCAGCTGTGACTTATTAAACTGATAGTTCGGTAATTTTCACATCTGTCAGCACCTGCTTTCTTTGGGATTGGAATTATTATATTCTTCTTGAAGTCTGAGCACATAATAGCGGTAGTACACTGTTAAAGATTTGAAGAAAAGGACTTTGCAAAAGATCTTTGTGGAAGCTCTTTTACAGCCTGATGTGGACCTTACAGATATGAAAGCAGTGAACAGCTGATGCCGCTACCTGTTGAGCGCGCGACGTGTTTGAATCGGACGGTAGAGTCCGGTGAGGCGGAGAGGTTGAGGTGGGGTGGGAAAGAGGGACGAGTCGGCTACCTGATGGCAGAACAGGGTAGGGGAGAGATGTTGTGGGTCGTCCTTGGGGTCGGGGAGACGTAACGAATCCCGAACTCGTCTTGGAATGCCGTGCTGGGAGCGCGGACGCAGGAGCCACGTCTCCTATAAGCAGGTTGGCCTGGCAGGTAGCAGGACACGTGCCTCCCGAAGAAGCCCCAGCCTCGAGCCCTGCACGCCTCCTCGGAGTAACAGATTGTGGCGTCAGGATTGTGTCAACAGCAGGCCGCTTCATAGTGCACGTTTCCTCTGACGCTGTTACAGTTATTGCGAGTAGAACAGAAAAGAGAATGCTACTTTAGAAAAGTTATGCTTTTGGACTCCAGAAGTTGTTAAGTGGTGTAGCGCAACGGAAGCGCAACATTAAGAACTGCAAAAGTTTTACTAAAACTGCCCCCATTAAAGACACCGACGTGCTCGAGAGTCAAGACCACCGCAGCCACGCAGGGCACACGGAAGGGACAACTATTAAAGATGTCGACAACTTTCGTAAAACTTACAAAGCTCGGCGGAAAACTCTACTGAAATTACCTATAAGTATTCAGGAGGCTCTTGTTGTTCCGAACACTTTATGTGTGAAAACGACAGATGGGGTGTATTTGTTGTTACATAACGATGCTGTTCCTAAAATACTTAGTATGACACTATATTGAAACCGGAATGGTAGTGCTGGAAAACCTCTTCGTTATCTGATTTTCATACAGCTGAGCAAAACTGAACGTACGCAGACATTTCTCTCTTTACTTACCCTGATCATCACTAAACTGACACACAGTCTTTTTTTAGCGCAACGCAATCTGACTTTCAATAATCCCTACAAAAGAATGGCCCTGACTAACAATAGCCTATACCTTCCATGAATCACTTACCTCACAAAAATCTTCGTTACTCGAACTACTGCAATACAGCGAGCGCCAATACTGCCAGCTAAATAAAAGATTCTAACTGCTGAAGGCACTAACTACTGATAGACATAGTTAGCAAATGAAAGATTTTAATAGAGAACAAACAATGTATTTACCTGAATAATGTTCAAAAGTCATCATATATATGTCAGTTCATGATATCCACCATTACAAATTTACTCTTTCTGATGGACACACATCCAGATCGTCCGCTCTCAAAATTCTGCCATCTCTCCCCCCACATCCACAACTGCTGGCGCCTCACCTCCAACCGCGCAACGCTTCGCGCTGTTCACATCCAACTGCCCAACACTACAATATCAAATATTCCAACAACGCAAACCAGCCACAGACTGCACACAGCACAGTCAGTGATTTTCATACAGAGCGCAACGTGGCGTTACCAACATAAAAACCTAAACAGCCTACTTACAATATATGTTGGTGGAACATCCAATACTGCACGAGGTTTGTTGTCAGCTATTTATGAGTCAACGCCTTGTTACTGGATATTACATTTTGTATTGAGCAGTCGGCAAAATTGATCTGAAGGTGGCTACCGCCAAAACCGGTAAGCATAGTAAAATCCATATGCGATAAATGATTGAAAACAATTGTAGTAAAAGAGCCATCACGTCAATCTGTCATTATATCTAACTCTGGGAAGTCTTTAAGACTGTCGCTCACACAAAGGCCGTGCTATTTCGTTGTCAACGAACAATAACGCACCCACTCACTGGTAAAGGATCGTCAGAATTACTCTTCTCACATGGTACGCGTTACAGGAATTCCTGAAGGCAAATAGAACACGAGGCGGAGCCAGAAGCAAAGCCTTACATAAGACAAAAAAGGAGATGATGATTAGGAGTTAATGGCCCATCGACGTCGAGGTCATTAGAGACGGAACACAGCCTGGGAATGTTTCAAGGACGGGGATAGAAATACGCTGTGAGCTCTGAAAGGAGGCATTCCGGCATTTGCGTCTGGAGTGATATAGGAAAATCACGGAAAATCTGAATCTGGATGGCCGGATGCGGATTCGAACCGTCATCCTCCCGAACGCAACCCCAGTGCGCTAACCTCTAGGCCACCTCGCTCGACCACAGTAGACAGGAAGAAGCAGAGCAGATGCTGACTGCAAAAAGTAAAGAAAAGGTCTTTAAAAATGATGCACGATGTAGTGATAATTTGACTATTTTACTATGTACCTAGGATGGAAACTTATCTGCAGGTATTAGAAAAATTATGTTTCAAATGTAGAGACATCCCGTAAAAGCTTAGTTGTATGTTTTCATGAAAACGCTGACTTGTATCGTCCGTTTCGATTTTCGAATGCGAACCTGTTATCAACGCCCTGCTGATGTCAGTAAAAGGCGGCGTATTTGTGTGGGAGTGTGTACCGAACATGTGACTGGAGGCCGTTAGTAAATGAAATAACTATGTCAGGTTTTAGTAATGCCAGATTTAAGAGGATTGTTTTTGTGGAGGTAAAGAGTTTGATTTTTATGACTATTTTAGAACAATTAGCCCGAGACATACCTTTCTGGGATTCCTAGGAACCAGTTTTTGGTGAAGAGGAGACTGCTCTGCTTACGCTCCAGTGGTCGAGTCAGTAATCTGGATTCAATGAAACTGTTTTTAATAAGATTTTTGCTTGGCTTATATCAGTAGTAGCAGACTAATTTCATCTCAAGAGTTCAAAAAGTAGTTTGATGATTTCTATCTGAACTCTATCAAGAGTATAGGAGTGTTGGAAGCTGATTTGGGCCATTTGTGCAATTTTGTAGTCTGTAACAGTTGTGTGAAGGGGCACGTGTGCGCAGATGGAATGTGTTGATGTTACAGCTGAGTCCAAAACACTTCAGGCACTTCTACAATCGTTGGCTTCGCCGACTTGGAGCTTAATCGAAACCTAGTATGAAGATGTGCAAGCCATCCTGAAACTGGTAAAAGCAAAATGTGTTATCGTATAAAAGCGACTGGTCGTAGTTTGTTTTCAACTGTTCAACATACGTTAAAACTAATTCCTAGTAACGAGTGGCGTAGACTACAGCACACGATGTGCTGATGATTTCTGCAGTGCCTCAGGCTTCGACTAGAGTGTTACCCCAGAGAAGTCACACCGCACGAGTGGTCCAATCCCAAATTTTCCCGTCGCCAAGGGTGGTGGAATTAAATCGCATAGCAAAATCCTGTTTGTCACGCATCAACTCCATCACACTAATGGCGCTACCGGAAATTCTTCAGCGCGGTAATCCTTAAGCGACGACAACAAAATCTATTTCAGCAGCTATATTGTCTTAGCTCTTCTTTCCAGGTATTTAATATGTCCGTAATCGTAGCAACAGTTGTCGATATGCTGCTTTCCTCATCTATTTACCCACTTATCTCTTCGTTCCCTATTTTTGAGTAGTCTTTTCACGTTTAAAATTCTTAGAGCTTCTGCTTCTGGAATTACACTGAGGTGACATAAATCATGGAACAGCGATATGTAAGTATACAGATGGCGACAGTATCGCGTGCACAAGCTATAAAAGGGCACTGAACTGGCGGAGCTGTCATTTGGACTCAGGCGATTCATGTGAAAAGGTTTCCAATGTGGATGTGTCCGCCTGAGCGGCGTAAATAGACTTTGAACGCGGAATGGTAGTTGGAGCTAGACACATTTCGGAAACGGTTAGGGAATTCAATATTCCGAGATCCACAGTGCCAAGAGTGTACCGAGAATACCACATTTCAGGCATTGCCTCTTACCACGGACAATGCAGTGGCTGGCAGAACTTTCACTTAACGACCGAGAGCACAGGTATTTGCGTAGAGTTGTCAGCGTCAACAGACAAGCAACACTGCAGAAATCAATGTGGGACGTACGACGGAAGTATCCGTTAGGAGAGTTAAGCGAAATTTGGTGTTAATGGGCTATGCCAACAGACGAATGAAGCGAGACTAACAGCATGACATCACCTGAAGCGCCTCTTCTGGGTTTGTGACCCTAGACGTCTAGAAACCGTGGCCTGATCAGATGAGTCCCGATTTCAGTTGGTAAGAGCTGATGGTAGGGTTCGAGTCTGCTATAGACCGCATGAAGCCATGGACCCCAGACATTCAAATGGCTCTGAGCACTATGGGACTTAACATCTGAGGTCATCAGTCTCCTAGAAATTAGAACTACTTAAACCTAACTAACCTAAGGACATAACACATCCACGCCCGAGGCAGGATTCGAACCTGCGACCGTAGCATTAGCGCGGCTCCGGACTGAAGAGCCTAGAATCGCTCGGCCACCGCGGCCGGCATCCCAAACATTCAACAAGGGGGAGTGCAACTCGTGATGGCCCCATAACAGTGTGGGCTGTGTCCACAATACGCTTTCGTTCATACGTCTACGTTCACAAGAAATTCCCTCAGCTACATCCAATACCACCAGAGTATTCTACACCGAGACTGAATCAGTAACGATGTGAAATAGCGTTGTGTGACACCGGCTGAAGATCTCCGCGGAAGTGGAACAGAGCTGGCGGCGTTTGTGGATCAAGGCGAGACGTTGTCCGCCCACTGTCGACAAACTGCCGTTACCGCTGTGTGTGTGTGTGATAGGACGTGGCACGAACCCTGCAGCCGGAGGCCGCGTCTCGCCGTTGTTGCTGGAGCACTGACCTAGAGGCGGCCACTGCAGCTGCGCGCTCAGCCAGCCAGGCTGCCTGCGCTGCAGACCGGTTCCTTGACTATGACCCCCAGCCGCAGCCCCAGCTGTTCTCCGCCCTAGCAGCGCAGGTAGCTCGCCGGCGGATGTGTCTCTGGGACTGGGGGCGCCAGTGCCACAAGCGCTGTACGCGTCAGGCGCGAATCAAGATTTCGATTCTGGGGGAGGGTCACAACAGTTTATTCGCCCCCCCCTCTCTGTCTGTCTGTCTGTCTGTCTGTCTGTCTCTCTCTCTCTCTCTCTCTCTCTTTTCCTCGCTCCCTCCCTCCTCAATTACAATTCCCTGTCACCTCCATTTTTAATTGCTGCAGAGGCCTACGATTTTATTCTTATTATTACGCATTTTTGCTGCTAACCCTCCTAGTACCACTGAGGTCAATGTGACCCATAAGCACATTGAATATACACTACTGGACATTAAAATTGCTACACCACGAATATGACATACTACAAACAAGAAATTTAACCGACAGGAAGAAGATGCTGTGATATGCAAATGATTAGCTTTTCAGAGCATTCACACAAGGCTGGCGCCGGTGGCGACACCTACAACGTGCTGACATGAGGAAAGTTTCCAACCGATTTCTCATACACAAACAGCAGTTGACCGGCGTTGCCTGGTGAAACGTTGTTGTGCTGCCTCGTGTAAGGAGGAGAAATGTGTACCATCACGTTTCCAACTTTGATAAAGTTCTGCTTGTAGCCTATCGCGATTGCCGTTTATCGTATCGCGACATTGCTGCTCACGTTGGTCGAGATCCAATGACCAACGACTGCTAGCAGAATATGGAATCGGTGGGTTCAGGAGGGTAATACGGAACGCCGTGCTGGATCCCAACGGCCTCGAATCACTAGCAGTTGAAATGACAGGCATCTTATCCGCATGACTGTAACGGATCGTGCAGCACGTCTCGGTAGCTGAGTCAACAGACAAGACAACAACCATCTCTACGAACAGTCGACGACGTTTGCAGCAGCATGGACTATCAGCTAGGAGACCATGGCTGCGGTTACCCTTGACGCTGCATCATAGACAGGAGCGCCTGCGATGGTGTACTCGACGACGAACCTGGGTGCACGAATGGCAAAACGTCATTTTTTTTGGGATGAATCCAGGTTCTTTTTACAGCATCATGATGGTCGCATCCATGTTTGGCGACATCGCGGTGAACGCGTATTAGAAGCGTGTATTCGTGATCGCCATACTGGCGTATCACCCGGCGTGATGGTAAGGGGTGCCATTGGCTACAGGTCTCTGTCACCTCTTGTTCTCATTGACATCACTTTGAACAGTGGACGTTACATTTCAGATGTGTTACGACCTGTGGCTCTACCCTTCATTCGATCTCTGCGAAACCATACATTTCAGCAGCATAATGCACGACCTTATGATGCAAGTCCTGTACGGGCCTTTCTGGATATAGAAAATGTTCGACTGCTGCCCTCGGCAGCACATTCTCCAGATCTCTCACCAATTGAAAACGCCTGGTCAATGGTGGCCGAGCAACTGGCTCGTCACATTGCGTCAGTCACTACTCTTGATGAACTGTGGTATCGTGTTGAAGCTGCATGGGCAGCTGTACCTGTACACGCCATCCAAGCTCTGTTTGACTCAATGCCCAGGCGTATCAATGCCGTTATTACAGACAGATGTGATTGTTCTGGGTAGTAATTTCTGAGGACCTATGCACCCAAATTGCTTGAAAATGTAATCACATTCCCGGCGGGGTCAGGGATTTTCTCTGCCTCGTGATGGCTGGGTGTTGTGTGCTGTCCTTAGGTTAGTTAGGTTTAAGTAGTTCTAAGTTCTAGGGGACTGATGACCATGGATGTTAAGTCCCATAGTGCTCAGAGCCATATGAACCATATATGTAATCACATATCAGTTCTAGTATGTTATATTTGTCCAATGAATACCCGTTTATCATGTGCATTTCTTCTTGGTGTAGTAATTTTAATGGCCAGTAGTGTATAAGTCTCCCTTGCTTTAAAAGCTATATTTTCAACATGTATGTCTCTCTCTAAGTAAATTGTGTTTACTGATGTTTTGTTCAATTTTATATTTACAGCCCATTACAATTTTTTCACAGTTTCTTTCAACGAGTAGCACTGGGGCTATATGAAGCCAATTTAAAGTTCTTTTTGCGTCCTGAATTAACATTTATGAAAATAGAATGATGACTGTTACACTGAACAGCTCTAATGTATGTTTTTATGTTAATTCATTAAAATACTGCCAATATGCCTCGTATAAATTAATTGGGGTCTTCATGAACGCTGTGGCACTCACTGAAACAATAAGACCCTAGTAGTAGGAAGGTTAAGACAGTGCTTGAACTTTAATGTTAGATGGTTCAGCAAATTTTTTTGTTGACTTCTTTTCTTCTTCCCAAAATCGCTTCATTATTTACCTATGTTACTGTTCCTTTTCTGTCATATTTTTCCTGTGTTACTTCCCTCTGTTATTTCAGATTCCATGTTCATAAATTTGTTTCTGAGTCTCATTCATGTATCATTTCCCCATCCATTCCCGCTTGTTTCAGGTCGTCTTCCGTTTCCTGAATTGTCTTTTTGACTGAGTAATTTCCTACATCAAAAATCCTTTTTGTAGGTCTGTTGTTCATTATGTGTAAGTGTCCACAGAATGTTAGTCGACGTTTTCTGATTATGTTTGCGAATCTGTCTGAGTGTTCGTATAGTTCTGAGGTTGGTCACCGCATCCGTATACCATCTTTATATATTGCTACAAACAGACCTGACTGTGGATTTTGAATTGTATTTTTTTCTTCCACTGCAATACTTGCTGCTCCGATTGTGGTCGTTTCTGATGCGTAGTGTGCTTTTGATACTACAGGTGGTACTGCAGAGTCTGAGTTTGGCTTCACTTAAATGTTGCGTCAACGTGAGTTTGTACACTTTCTGAAGTTTTTCCGCTCTTTCCATGTTGGATGCCTTGTGCGATCTAACTAATTGTATATATTTCCCTAGATGCTCAATTTTTCCACTATTTTAATTTTTATATATTTTGTGTGCATGGTCTTATGTGTCGTCGTTGCCATCGTTGTTGTTATTGGTGTTGTTACATTCCATGTATTGCGTTCTCTCATGTGACACCGTAGAGGTGTTTTGACATACACTTAATGTAAGTGTTCCAATGCTCCTTGCCTACTTTTCTGGAGTATTTCCAGGCATTTTGTGACTGTTGTGTTTGCACAAGTTCTTCCTAATCGAGTCCCTTTCATTTTGCTTCCCATTGCGAAAACATTTTGTTCATGACCTTGTTCAGTGACTATGAGTAATAATAATAACAATGAGTTACACAAAATTTCGTGTAAAATGTTTCAGTACAGTGATAAAAACTTGCAGACATCACTGCTTAGTTCACCGCTTTCCCTTAACATCCAAAGAATTGCTGTTAAGAGCAACATGTGCGCCAAAAGAATTGGGGCGAAAATTTGAGTACATGTGTCATGCGATTAAATTAAGGACTGTAATATTAACAACGGGTCAGGCCGCAAGGCCTCAGAACCAAAATAACACACGATGAACGAAACAGCAACATAAAACGTAGAGCAGCTCAGGTAAAAGAAGTCTACTGGCGTTGAACATCGTCCTTAATTTAAGGAAGAAATTCCTCAGAATATATTTTGGAATTCAGCATTGCATGGAAATGGATTATGGACTGGTAGAACCGAACCAGAAAAAAAATCTATGGGACTTATCATCATCTCAGGTCATCAGTCCCCTAGACTTCGAACTACTTAAACCTAACTAACCTAAGGACATCACACACTTCCATGCCCGAGGTAGGATTCGAACGCGCGACCAAAGCAGCAGCGCGGTTCCGGACTGAAGCACCTAGAACCGTTCGGCCACAACGGCCGGCAAACAGAAGACAATCTAAGTATTTGGGATGTAGTGCTATAGATGGATGTTGAAAATTAGGTGTACTGACGAGGCAGTGAATGAGATTTTCCGCAAAATATGGAGAACACTGAGAAGAGGAAGAACAGTACGATAGGACAATGCATCATGGAATAACTTCCATGGTACGTGAATGATCTGCAGACGATAAACGTTGTTGCGGGAGACAGATATTGGAATGCAATTCACTTAAAACTGGAGACGTCGGTTGCAAGAGCTACTATGAGATGACGACGTTGGCACAAGAGCGGAAATCTTTACAGATCGCTTCAAACCAGTCAGAAGATTAATTACCAAGCACGAATTCAAGGGGGGATTCAAAACTGTTCGCTTATTGACACCACAACAAATTTTTCTTTCTAGGGCAATTAAAGCTTCTATATGGCTGGCATACGTAAAATTTCTGTAGGAGTACAAAAACAGTCTTTAACTGGTCCCTCCAGTAAGTGTTGAACACACTAAAATAGATCTTTTCTACTACTCATACTTTCACTGAACGAGTAGCACTGATGAAAATGGTTTTCTTCTAAAGTCAACGTTTAACATGAATTAAACTCCTTCTTGCAGATTTGATACCCATGCCCAGAAAGCGGCTGTCATCGGAGTGGCAAGAAGAGTGGTCGAGGACATCTAAAATGAAAGGAAGTCACTGTGCGCTGATTCATCTCACGATCCCAAGAGTACCATGGTATATAATAAGGCATAAACATCGAGGAGCTTCACGACAGTTATAGCACGGTTGAAATTTAATCATTGAAAGTTCAACAAACACTTGTGTTGGCTGAACCTAGGTGCTACCCCTCTTCATGTTGGCGGGAACCAAGAAGATCCAATGTCTTCGGAACACATATCACATCGACGTCCTTACAAATAATTTTCGTGTGCTTGATTATCAGTTTCCAGGCAGGCTCTAAACCTTTTGCTAGCGTCCAACGATATAGCAACGTGTAGAATATCATACGAGTTCCAACAGTGCCAACACCCCGCCCCGGGTTCCCAGGTTCGATTCCCGGCGGGGTCAGGGATTTTCTCTGCCTCGTGATGGCTGGGTGTTGTGTGCTGTCCTTAGGTTAGTTAGGTTTAAGTAGTTCTAAGTTCTAGGGGACTGATGACCACAGCTGTTAAGTCCCATAGTGCTGAGAGCCATTTGAACCATTTGAACCACCCCGCGCTGCTGATCTAATGATCTCGGTAATTACAATGCAAGGAGAAGATCAAAGCACAGTTAACTGACTATAATCCTGCATGCTGCTCAACAGGACGTGGAATACTCAGCCTATAAATGTATGTCACTGTGTACCTTCTACATGTATGTGTCTCAGTACATGTGTTGCTGTATTTATGGGTGTAATACCAAAAACTGATTATTATATACTGTTCTCGTGTTCTGTTTAGGTGGTACTTTTAGACATGTACAAATATTCAATTATCTGTCCGCTACTTTTAAAACAGTTCTTACAGGACATACGAAAGAACATTTGATTGTTAATTTAGATATGTATTCATTAATATGGATTGAATTGGGAGGATTACAAATGTGTACCAACGGCTTTCTATCATTTTTTTATTGCATTACCAGTGTTTTTTTTTAATAGTATACTATATCTGCGTATCTTGTGTTACTTTTTCTTCTTGTTTATTCGTTTCATTATACTGTGAATGTAAAATCTGTTTTCTGTTGAAATCTGTCCTTTGTTAAGCCTATGTAACTTCATATCAGAGTACGACTAATGTAAACTCTGCATTATCAAAGCGCTCTGTAGAATCATATTTTGAGTGTAGGGATAGCTGTATGTGCAGATACCGAAAGCCAGTAAATTACGTATAAAAAACTGAAATTAAACCGTCTTTTTCTTAAAAGGAGTATCACTGACCCACCACACAATGCTAGTGAATGATACACGGAAACAAACGAAACAACATTACTCGTCTTCAAAGCTCATTCATTTAGCTCGGTACCTCTTCCAGAAACGTCTATAAAGCTGCTGGTAACACTGAAAGATTTTTTGTGCCCTATCGAAACACACATATCTCACGTCCTTGGATGCCGACGGGTGAAACGCCACTTTGAGTACCCTGTCTAGGTATTACCGATAGTAGCATGTCTTATCACCGGTCATGACGGTCAGTACAATATTAGTACTTCCGTCATACGTGTCAAAGACTTCCCCAGCAGTTTCCATGCGTGTTTAACTCAGCTCGTCCGTCAGCTGTGCAGTGCAAACCAGGAACTGATCTTTTGCTCCCTCAAAATTTTGTTGGTGTGAACGCAGTAAAAACCCTGTAATTCTTGTGTGATTCGAAGAGAATCTCGACTGTTATTGCCGATAAGTTCAGATTAAATGACAATATACAGCACGTCATAGGCCAATGTACGAAATTAATACAAGCTTTATCAGAATCAACCAGACGTAACAAGGCTCTAAGAATTATCTGCACAGGAGCAATATTACCTACTTTATCATATGGATCTCCAGTATGGATTAACGCTCTAACAAGACGGCACAACTGCAATAAGTATAAACGAGTACAACAGTAATTAACTTCATTGTCAACGCCTATAGAACAGTATCTAATGAAGTACTGTATATTCAGCCAGACTTAACAACAGTAATTATTAAAATAAAGGAAATATGGAATGAATACAATGAAACTGAAACTGGAATTGCTGCACAAACATTCGAAATTGCTGTTGCTAGTAGAAATGGCCTCCTCCGGATATTATTGTCGTTCTTAACCAAATAAATTTTTAGGAGGCAGTACCTGATTAAAAGTATTCGATGACGGGAGTTAAACTGAAAGATTAGGATAAGACACAGTAATTTTCATCAGCTAAAAGCCAATATACCTGATGAAATGAACGATCAAACAATCAGGCAAAGTGTTCTGCAATTTAAAAGGCTCTTCGAAAAATTAAATAGCCGACAAAGAACGCCAGTAAGAGAGACCGACAGTAAAACAACATTGTATTCTTTGAGCAATCAAAACCATCAAAACAGTGTAATAACTGAAGAAACAAGAAATAAGAGTGTTGCAAAAGAAGAAATGGGTTCAGGACTTTACATGCTTTAAAGCGCACAGAGACGTTCACGAAAATGAACTCGCAGACAAGCTGGAGGAAACATTACAAAGGACTATTTTCAACGCTGCACCAAAGACTGCGATCGTATTACCGATCTCTCGTAATTTCACAGCGATGTTAACGAAACACGGAAAATTCAGAGTAACAAACGACGTCATGTGTCCACGTTCTGGAGGTAACGAAGGCGTAGAGAACTTGTTACTGGAATGTAACAACTTGTTAAGGCGGAGAAAATACTATGAAGTGTAATAATGAGAGAATGACGTGGCACAACTCTTGTTAAAATACTTATATAGAGTCTATAATTCAGTGGAATTTCCAAGTGAAAGCATTTCCGTCACCACTTTCAAAACAAACTCTGTGCCAATTTTAAGCCAGTAAACATTTTTAAGAGAAATTACGCAATATTTAAAATGTATTTTTTTATGTCTAGAGCAATTGTCGCAATTAAGTACACCAACACATTTAGCGTTACTGCATGAAATGGTGCAGGTCTGTAACAACATGTAAAAATAATAAGTTTGTAAAACCGCACTGTTAGTTTCTTTGTTTTTGAACAAACTAATCCGCAAAACTACGAGACGTATTTTTTCGGGGTGTGGCAGGTGACTTGAGCACAGTTTGCGGCACCGTATAGGCTTTATTCATCAAAATCGGATCACAGAAAAAAAGATGTTCATACGCATTATAAAAAATGTATGTATGTATGTATGTATGTATGTACAACATCTCCCTGAAACCACTGGACCGATTTCAAACAGTCTTCGTACAAATATCAGTTACTGTCTGGGAAGAACCGCTGTGGCGGTAAGAACCACATACCTATAAAAGGAGAGGGATGAAAAAAAAAAGTGTAGGCCATGACGCGCGAATTCTCTGATCTTATTCATCCAGTATTTGAAAAAGAGAGCACTAGTGACTTGCAACATACTTTACACACAATTTCAAATCTTGAGAAACTTTTTGTCGCTGACACATGCCACATAACGATGAAAGGAAAAAAGTTTATCACTTACTAAATTTACACTGTTCATTTTTTGCATCACACTTGAGATTTTAATTTATTACTTCTTTAGCACTAACTGTATTCACAACACATTTTGCAGACAGCACCCAAATAGGTTGCTGAATGTATCTACAAAATTATTCCACTGTACGACACATTGCTCAGGAGATACTATGGAAGGAAGAGATGGACAGGGAACGGTGAGAGGAGGAAATGGGGGGGGGGGGGATAGATGGGAAGAGGAGAAAGGAAAGAGGAGGAGATGGGCATAGAAAAGAATGATGAGAAAGGCAGAGAGAGAGACAGACAGAGAGAGAGAGAGAGAGAGAGAGAGAGAGAGAGAGAAGTAGCAGGTGGACAGAGATAGGGGAAGGAAAAAATGGACTAACAGAACTGAAGTAAATACAGGGTGTTTCAAAAATGACCGGTATATTTGAAACGGCAATACAAACTAAACGAGCAGCGATAGAAGTACACCGTTTGTTGCAATATGCTTGGAACGACAGTACATTTTCAGGCAGACAAACTTTCGAAATTACAGTAGTTACAGTTGTCAACAACAGATGGCGCTGCGGTCTGGGAAACTCTATAGTACGATATTTTCCACATATCCACCATGCGTTGCAATAATATGGCGTAGTCTCTGAATGAAATTGCCCGAAATCTTTGACAACGTGTCTGGCGGAATGGCTTCACATGCAGATGAGATCTACTGCTTCAGCTGTTCAATTGTTTCTGGATTCTGGCGGTACACCTGGTCTTTCAAGTGTCCCCACAGAAAGAAGTCACAGGGGTTCGTGTCTGGCGAATAGGGAGGCCAATCCACGCCGCCTCCTGTATGTTTCGGATAGCCCAAAGCAATCACACGATCATCGAAATATTCATTCAGGAAATTAAAGACGTCGGCCGTGCGATGTGGCCAGGCACCATCTTGCATAAACCACGAGGTGTTCGCAGTGTCGTCTAAGACAGTTTGTACCGCCACAAATTCACGAAGAATGTCCAGATACCGTGATGCAGTAATCGTTTCGGATCTGAAAAATGGGCCAATGATTCCTTTGGAAGAAATGGCGGCCCAGACCAGTACTTTTTGAGGATGCAGGGACAATGGGACTGCAACATGGGGCTTTTCGGTTCCCCATATGCGCCAGTTCTGTTTATTGACGAAGCCGTCCAGGTAAAAATAAGCTTCGTCAGTAAACCAAATGCTGCCCCCATGCATATCGCCGTCATCAATCTTGTGCACTATATCGTTAGCGAATGTCTCTCGTGCAGCAATGGTAGCGGCGCTGAGTGGTTGCCGCGTTTGAATTTTGTATGGATAGAGGTGTAAACTCTGGCGCATGAGACGATACGTGGACGTTGGCGTCATTTGGACCGCAGCTGCAACACGGCGAACGGAAACCCGAGGCCGCTGTTGGATCACCTGCTGCACTAGCTGCGCGTTGCCCTCTGTGGTTGCCGTACGCGGTCGCCCTACCTTTCCAGCACGTTCATCCGTCACGTTCCCAGTCCGTTGAAATTTTTCAAACAGATCCTTTATTGTATCGCTTTTCGGTCCTTTGGTTACATTAAACCTCCGTTGAAAACTTCGTCTTGTTGCAACAACACTGTGTTCGAGGCGGTGGAATTCCAACACTAGAAAAATCCTCTGTTCTAAGGAATAAACCATGTTGTCCACAGCATACTTGCACGTTGTGAACAGCACACGCTTACAGCAGAAAGACGACGTACAGAATGACGCACCCACAGACTGCGTTGTCTTCTATATCTTTCACATCACTTGCAGCGCCATCTGTTGTTGAAAATTGTAACTACTGTAATTTCGAAAGTTTGTCCACCTGAAAATGTACTGTTGTCCGAAGCATATTGCAACAAACGGTGTATTTCTATCGCTGCTCGTTTAGTTTTTATTGCCGTTTCAAATATACCGGTCATTTTTGAAACACCCTGTACATACCAGGTTAATGCTGGGTACTCAGCTAGTAGTAGTGTTAGTAGCACTAGTAATAATAAAACAATAATAATAACAATAATAATAATGATGATGATGATGATTTCCTGTCAACATCTGTGACACTTGCTCGATCTCAAGAACACGGAAAGTGGCGATGTTTTAAAGACGGAGTACAATTTTGGACGGGATAAGGATAGGTAAGGATATCTGCGCATCCTTTTCAGTGGAATTACACATACATCCGCATTTAAGAGAGGCACGTAAAATTTAGGTCGGGATGACCGGGCGGAGATTGAATCTCATCCCTACCGAATGCGTTGCTTCATGTTGTCTGTTATTAAGCTTGATTACGGGTGATGCGAACACGGTGAACACCTCCATCTCCGTTCCAAAATTGTTCGAATCAGCCGTAGCCCTTTTGTGCTCGTCGCTTTTGTCCAATACACTACCTCTAACTTCGCAATTTTTCCGCAATTTGCAACAGGAATCATTGCTAATGCGTGGATGCATACTAATCGCTACTGTCACTGCGTATTACTGGTGCCGAAGATTTTTTATATTTATTAATCGTTTTATAACCTTGATGCTGCCCTGTATTGTTTTTTAAATATTTTGGTTGAAATTCCTGTACTGAGCTTTTTCCATACGTTACTCTTTCTGATTTTAAATTCCAACTGCTTGGATCGCTGCAACTACGACCTCGATGATAAAACTGTGATCCTTGTCGTTTACAGTTATTTTTCTTACAAGCAAAACATAAATGTGTAATTTTTAAGAAAAATTCGCCATATAACGGTTATGTCTGATGTTATATGCACCGCTTTCACTGAAGCCGCCTAATGGTGAAACTGATTTCCTGGTAAAGTGTGGATTTGCCGACATCAACTGGACATTGATGTAACGGAGCAGTGAATGAAGATACTCTGAATTGTTTTCAATACGTATGTACTTTGCTATTTCAACGTTGTTGTATTTTTCTCTTTTGAATCAATTGTATTACGTTTCATGCTACAGACCTGATGTTTGCGTTCTCCCAAAACGAGCCATATGATGAGAAACGAAGTTATTTCGGCCATCAAGGCGACTGTCTTACCACTTAGAGAATATTTGCACTAGCGACATTAATATTCATTGGCACTGCGTGGTCATGGACTGTGCGGCTGATCCCGGCGGAGGTTCGAGTCCTTCCTCGGGCATGGGTGTGTGTGTGTTTGTCCTTAGGATAATTTAGGTTAAGTAGTGTGTAAGCTTAGGGACTGATGACCTCAGCAGTTAAGTCCCATAAGATTCCACACATACACACACATTTTTTGGCACTGCGTGACGTAGCCGATTTCGTCAATTCAAATACTGAATGTTATTGTAATATTACAATTGTACATGTTTACGCATGTGCGCTTGTTTTTGTGTGAGAAGCCTTGGGCTTACTGTTATTTGCGAACTTGAGGGTGAAAACTTGCCACACATGAGCACAATGTAGGTATTTCCTTCATATTCGATTTATTCTGTTAAGACGATGGGAAGTGTGGAGATCGTCATTCGAGTGTAGGTTAAAACCGTGAATGTTAGTTCATCTTCCCTACATTCGTTTATGGAGAAATAACAGTGTTATGAGAAGAGTAGCAGTGTCAGTCTGGCTTTGATATCAGAAAGAATGCTTTTACAAAAATGTTTTAATATTCTGAGCAAGTGTCACTGAGAACCTAACAACACAAAATTTCAATGTATGTGGGATACACTGTGATCCCCTACATTTTTATTAGCAAATATAAGATGCACTTCCTAGTGTCGTAGTACCATCTGTCGGTCACCAATTGGCATGAATTCATTATTCACGGCACCGACTGTGCCTGTATGATGATAATGTTTGGTTTGTGGGGCGCTCAACTGCACGGTCATCAGCGCCCGTACAAAGGCCAATTTTTTTACCCAATCCAATCTATCCACTGTCACGAATGATGATGAAATGATGAGGACAACACAAACACCCAGTTCCCGGGCAGAGAAAACCCCCAGCCCAGCCGGGAATCGAACCCGGGACCCCGTGATCCAGAGGCAACAAGCTCGCGACTAGACCACGAGCTGCGGACTGCGCCTGTATGTCTGCGGTAATTACGTACAATATGGTCACCAGATTACGGCAACTCTACGATGTGTCTGGAAGTGTAACTGCGAACACAGAAGTGTCCTGGGTTAAAGGTCATCAGTTCGCTGCTACTTGCTGGGTTGGTTAGTAGTATTATGACTGAGTCGATTCGAAAGCTGCAAGATTGGTTTCGCTCGCAACACGCGGTCTATTATTTGACTTCTAAGAATTAATAAACAAAGAAATTCTGGTAAGATCTGTGTATTTTCTTAACGAATTTCATTTCAGAGGTTATAGTGATAAGAACACACTAAATCCGATGAGGTTCGAAGAAAGTGGAGGTACGGTTTCTTCAAAGTTTGCCTACGCACGTGCTTTATCGTTGTTTACTGTGGCGATAATGACCTCAGTACCACAGGGACACTGTATCTGATGCAGATGCTCATCCTGCATAAAGGGGGCCGCACAACACTTCTCTTTACGTCTGTTTTACTCGAGCAGCTTGCTGGCCAAAGTCGACTACCAGAATTGAGTGCGCCTGTCGTGCTTGCCTGTAAATCAGTAGCGCACCCTGTCGCGAGTGTGTCTACGCCGTCAGTGATCCATAGACTGTTCCGAGCATGGAATTGTAAATTTCCAAAACTGCTGCACACTGCGCATGCGCCGAAACAGGTAACTGTGGCGGCATTTGCCAACATCGATAGTTACTGGCCGAGCTCAGTTCTGTTACGGAAATAGGTTTCGTGTGCTTTGGTCTCTTCCTAATCTTTATTGTGTCGCTTGCTTTGTTTTATTTATGTATTTACTTAGCGTCTTTCGAGCTACGCACACGGAGTGTTCAAATGAAACGGTGCACAGAGTCGTAACAACCAAACCCCCTTGAAATTTGCATGTGACGTTTTGGGGTAACATAGTGAGACATCTAGGGACATGAATGTAGTGTCACCACCTCCCAGAAAAAAATTCGATGCTGTACCCTCAGCAAAAAAAAGAGATCCTCATCGTGGTTTTCGACATCCAAAGTCCGATTCTCATAGAATTCTTCGAGCTCGGAGAAACCATTAATACTGACGTATACTGTGAGACACTCTGTAGCCTACACGAGTCCATCTAGAGCAAACAGCTTGGACTGCTCACGGTGGGAGTGATTCTGGTCCACGATGACGCGCGTCCAAACATCTCCACGGCCACACAGTGTAACGGTCAAGTTAGAGAGAGAGAGAGAGAGAGAGAGAGAGAGAGAGAGAGAGAGAGAGAGAGCGGTAATACCATCTTTCCTACAGCCCGATAGAAAAACTACTCAAAGGGAAGCGCTTGAACTCTGATGACGAACTGAAGAACACAGGCTCCTGTGATAGCCACAGGAATTTTCTGAACAGGGAATACTTCTGCCCATGAGCCTGTGGTATAGTTGTGCTCAGTTTTGAATAAAGACTTCGATTATACCCACAGTGTTGCTTCATACCTTTCCTTTTGAGCGCCTTTCGAATATGGATCATATCCAGGGACGTATTTGCAGATTTCGTGAAACACTGACTAGATTTCACGAGTGAAATGATAGTTAAATCAAGACCTTAAGCTGTCGACAGGTGTTGATATACATCAACGGGGAATGTGACTCGAACCTGGGATCTTCTGCTTACATGGCACACGCTCTATCCATCTGAGCCACCGAGGGCACAGAGGATAGTGCGACTGCAGGGATTTATCCCTTGCACGTTTCCGTGAGACCCACGTTCACAACTGAATGTCCACACACTGCATTCGTAGTGCCCCTGCCCATTACATTCATTACTCACGGCAGACAATCTTACCGAGTCCCGTAAGAGTTCGGTCAATGCGTGTGCATCCAGCACAGAAGAAGAAGGTTAATGGCTGGTTAGCCTTAACTATATGAAGATGGTATCAGTTCTTTCGGACATGTCCGAAAGAACAGATACCATCTTCATATAGATTGCACGAAGTCCTGTCATTTTTCTTACTAGTGTCTTCCTACGAAAGACACGAAATATCTTAAAAATATTTACGTTTTACAGAGAAAAAGCTGGCACTATGCATAAATATGAACGTACACAGATAATGTGCTTTAATATAAATTACTTCAACAGTAAAAAACTCAGACGTGAGAAGAAAAATAATTTTCGATGTTGTTTGGCACTTAGCAACGAAAAAAAGATAAAAATGATTAAATAAAAAGCCGCTGTTTACTATGCTCCAGATATTGTTTAATATGTTTGCACCTTTTTTTTTTCGAGCAAATGAATGTTCATGTACTTAAATGTTTGGACGACATTCTTCCTATTCTCAGGTGTGCAGAGAATTTACCACACGACCTTTGCGCAAGAACATAGACTACGAATTTAATTAAGTCCATTAGCAATGCTTGCTCCTACGTTTTGTTACTACATTTCGAGTTTTTCGTAAAAAGGGCTGTCCCTCGTAATATCGCTTTCACCGGTGATGGACCAAACTGCTCAGTAGTCTGCTCTCACAACACACGCAGTTTTAGCGCCGGCTCGACGTGTAAACGAAAATCACTCGAGACAGGCGAGACTCCGTACAAGAAAAAAACGCCAGGAGCGCTGCAACTCCCTGCGACAACAAAGCCGCTCTTGTAAAAGAGCTTAACACTGTCCTACATTTGAGCTCTGGTCGCGGCCGAAAACGGTTGGCCTTTGTTCGGAGGCTGACTTCAAAGAATCTGTTACACTGGCCTCTCCCAGGCTTCCAACCCAACTTGTGTCTTCGACACTCTCCTGCCACAGGAACCACAGAAGGATTTGTCGATGTCAAGTTTCGTGGGAAGGTCTATTTTAGACTAGACCTGTGATTTGAACATAACGGTCTCGTTGTCTCTTCCTATCCCAAGGAGCTCCCATGGTCAACATTTCCCCCAACACACGGCCACGAACCATGTACCGTTAATAAGTCTCATGCTGTTCCTCTGCCACCTTCCACATTCACATAATTAAGAGTTTAAAAAAGTTTTCTGTAAGTACCTGAGATTTTTTTCGATGTCACAAATTCAACTTTGTGGTGACTAATTAAAATATTCGTATCACCATATTAGACGAGAGAAATATGTGTAAAATTTCTTGACTTCATTCCGATACGTTTTATTTTGTATATTAGAGTCACGCAGAACTGTAAAAACTAGGCTGTCTGAATATGAGAGCAATTAGAAACTGCGGAACAGGGACGTTACGTTCACTGGCAATATCTGAGTGAAGGCCACGGCAACCAAACATAGGTTCAGGTCCTCCGCTTGCAAACAAGGGGCGAAAGCTTGACCTGCTGCGAGCCCTTCAGATGAATTGGCGTGTGACACACAGTCCTTCTCTCTCCTGAACTTGACCCAGTACAGTTAACCACTTAGTCCTTCTCTCTCCTAAACTTGACCCAATACAGTTAACCACTTCTGTGCTCCCTATAGTCCACTTTGATTCAAATTTATTCGTGTTGATTTTCGATGTATTTTAAATTGTGAGTTAATCATATGAATGTAGTAAATGGACAGGTTCATCGTTTGTATATAGCAGCTGGAACTCACGAAGGGAACATCACAGATAAATAGAGACTGTACGACAGAACATTGCTTAGGAACTTCGCTTTAATTTCACAAGTGAAAGGGGCAGTGGAACGAAAGATATGTTCCATTCTATTAACAGGATCATTTATAAAATTAAAAACGACACGGACAACAAGTTTTAACGAAGGGCCATGAGAAAGTTGCGGAATTTCAACGATAATTTCAAGGTGACGGATGAGAACGATGGAATCTACGAGAATGGATGGCTACAACTCATTTGATGCAAAGATGGACACGGTAAACAGGTGGGATTAATTGTTAAAACGAGTTTTAGTAGATTATAGAACACAGAAACGCAGAAAAGGAGACTGTATTGATGAAATGAAACCATCATAAACTACTACTGTTAGTTACGATCACAAAAGTGGGTTAGTATTGTGAAAGAGATAAAGAACGGTAAACATAAACATCTAATGTTGGCATAAGACAGTTACAGCGGAACACTTGAGGAACGAAAAAATAAACAAAGACAGCACTCAGTAAAGTGACAGTTTGGATAGAATTAGTTACTGACGCCTTCGTCTTTAAGAACCACGAACCATCCGCCAGAGTAATGAAGAGACATTGTGACTGGATTTGCATCACATGGGTAGAGCGGCAGAATTTATTTTTTAAGTACTATACGCTCGGTGCTGATAACATATCGGTAAATACCTACAGCAGCTTCCAGACAGGTTTAGTTCGACCCTCCGTGCCACTTCTGAACGTAGTTTCCGGTCCAAATGCAGGTCATTAACGCACGGTTCCAGTGATATACGTGGCGTACACGGAGGCAAAGCGGAAGCCTGTTCCTTGCCTACCTGACCTCCTCCCGTCGACTCCCACGCATATGCACCGTCTTAGAATACTTCCCGTGTTTTTGTCGGGTATACACGTCTGTTTTCTTGACTCAGTTTTAATCGCAATACAAAGAAGGGCTAATCCCTATGAACGGTACGCTCTTCTCTACTCTAGTGGTAAGAATTTAACTAATTCAGCAGGTAACAAAGCGGTCTGCCCTTCAGCAACACATCCTGCAGGAACCGACCAGTGAATTAAGGACAAAGTAGTTAAAGCAGTGGACTCCTAGTGGTTCCTTCATTCCCACCTGAAGTCCAGCTTTAGGATTTCCGTGGTGTCCCTAAGCAAATACGCAGAAGATTCCTTCGAAACCGACACGTCCAGTTTAGTTCTCTTTCGTTATTCTCCGTCTTTAACGACATCATCGAAGGGGAAATGTACACTAATCTCCCTACATTTTCTCTATTCTTAATTGAAGTTTTCTTCGCCAAATAGATTTTCGATTGCCCTTCAAAACACCTTGACAGCCTCACTACTAAGCGCTGACTTTAATCTCCTCTATTGCCGTTCGCACATAAACGTCTGAATTTAGTTGCTCTCCGCGTTCCATGAACTGCATTTACTTCTTACATCGGGAGCAATGATATTTTGGTATAGAAAGGGATCCGATTCCAAAGTTTTTAGCACAATGAAATAAGACGATTGCACCTTTAGAAGCATGTGGATACCAAAAGTAAAGGAAATAATGAACTCTTTAAGCCAGTGGAGAGTAACTGACTTAAGTGCAATGGGTTATAGAAGTCTACAAAATAGAAGTCGTTTCTTAAAGCTATATAATCTGGTTACAATTAGTCTTTTTTGGGGACCCTCGTATCTTATCTATATTCCAGGGCAATACCTACGAACTAATAAGTAACGCTTCAGAAGAATTGGTCTTGTCTTTTCACAAGACGTGCATATATTTGGCAACTGCGAACTGACAAGAAACATGTCCGTGCCATTATCAGAAATGTGTTGGAAACCAAACTGTGCCTGTCTGAAAAGATAGCTACTGAACTGCATTAATCGTGACGGCAAGTCTGTGGAATACGAGTCCCGGGGTACCAGGACAAATCAAACAATCTACTTCTTATTAGGAAAAATGGGATTCAAGTTATTGTCGAGCGATTAAGATAAAGGTAGCTCAGTCGTTTATTTAAACAACTTCAGATGAAACCAGAACTGTTGCTTTGAAAAAAGGTCATAGCTTATTTAATGCCTATGTAACTCGTCAGGTGTCGCTACTGCACAAATATTTGACAAGTATGCACGTATAATTAAGTAAAACCATACAATTAGGTAAAAAAAGCTATTCTGGACATAAAATATGTTGTAAGTTGTCATCGTGATAAAATGAAACACACCAAAAAGTGAATGAAATCAACAACTTTCAAAAGTATTAAAAAAGAAATGAGCGTGTAACGATACGTGATGCTGAAAAACTATGGCGGTAACTTGATATAGGAGTAAATATAAGAATGTATACCAGTTTTAGAAGGTAACAAAATTAGGTAGAGATGATAAAACGAATAACAGAAAGAAGCGAAACGTAAGACTTGAGTAAGTAATCAGCGAACTCCGTTGGCGTAGCTTCCGGATTGCGGCATAGGAAAGTACTGACTGGGGGATCACTTGCGCTAGCCAACATCAGACTGCCGATGAAATCCGTACATATTATAAAAATGCATGTATCTACGTTTGTATGTATGTTCGACATCTCCTCCTAAACCAGTGGACCTATTTCAACCAGAATTGATAAACGCATTCCTTACTGCCAGTCAACAATCGCTGTTGGGGTAAGAACCACCTACCTATCATAGTTCCGGAGATATTGTCATAGGCAATGAGATTTGTGAAAAACTGACGCATTGTGTATGATATCTGAATTTATTACTTCTTTGTTACAAATTCTGTTCACAACAAATTTCGCTGACAGTATCCTCATACGCCGATCAGCGAACCTACAAAGTTATATCACTGTACGATACATAGTTCATGAGATATGACACCACAAATACTGAGAAGCATGAGAAAAGCCGTATCATGCATCGAGTTTTAATACATTTATTCTTTACTACTAAGACACTCCTACAGTCGAATCGCCTTAAAGAAACCTCTGGCACATGGCGGCGCTTTCGACAGCTTTAAACTGCAAAGCGCAATCGGCTGTAGGCGAAAACAATAACAGTATGAGTTATGAAGAGGCGTTGCCATAGAGACGTACTAAAAATTGCGTTGTAGATATGCAAAGCAGCTGCGTATAGTCTACGGAAACTGTCTGGGACCATCCCACACCGAGTCTGCTGCAGGAGGACATATAAGGTTTCGTTTCTAATAGAAAACTGGCAAAATGAATAGCCGGACAACGCCGGATCTTGTCAGATGGTGCATTATAAAACAAAGAAGAGGCAAACAAAAAGTGGAAAGTGAGTTTTAAATGTTTTGGAACGATTATGTTCAAAACTAGGTTAAGTGCCCAGAAGAGAGTGTGATGGCAATAGATCGTCCATCTACGTCTACATCCATACTCTGCAAGCCACCTAACGGTGTGTGGCGGAGGGAACTTTGAGTACCTCAATCGGTTCTCCATTCTATTCCACTCTCGTATTGTTCGTGGAAAGAAAGATTGCCGGGATGCCTGTGTGTGAGCTCTAATCTGTCTGATTTTATCCTCATGGTCTCTTCACGAGATAAACGTAGGAGGGAGCAATATACTGCTCGACTCCTCGGTGAAGGTATTTTCTCGAAACTTCAACAGAAGCCCGTACTGAGCTACTGAGCGTCTCTCCTGCAGAGTCTTCCACTGGAGTTTACCTATCATCTCCGTAACGCTTTCGCGATTACTAAATGATCCTGTAACGAAACGCCCTGCTCTCCGTTGGATCTTCTCTATCTCTTCTATCAACCCTATCTGGTACGGATCTCACACTGGTGAGCAATATTCAAGCAGTGGGCGAACAAGTATACTGTAATCTACTTCCTTTGTTTTCGGATTGCATTTCCTTAGGATTCTTCCAATGAATCTCAGTCTGGCATCTGCTTTACCTACGATCAACTTTATATGATCATTCCATTTTAAATCACTCCTAACGCCTACTCCCAGATAGTTTATGGAATTAACTGCTGCCAGTTGCTGACCTGCTATATTGTAGATAAATGATAAAGGATCTTTCTTTCTATCTATTCGCAGCACATTACACTTGTCTATGTTGAGATTTAATTGCCTTTCCCTGCAACATGCTACAATTCGTTACAGATCCTCCTGCATTTCAATACAATTTTCCATTGTTACAACCTCTGGATATACTACAGCATCATTCGCAAAAAGCCTCAGTGAACTTCCGATGTTGTCCACAAGGTCATTTATGTATACTGTGAATAGCAACGGTCCTACGACACTCCCCTGCGGCACACCTGAAATCACTCTTACGTCGGAAGACTTCTCTCCATTGTGCTGTCTAGGAATTCTTCAATCAAATCACACAATTGATCTGATAGTCCATATGCTCTTACTTTTTTCATTAAATGACTGTGGGGAACTGTATCGAACGCCTTGCGGAAGTCAAGAAACACGGCATCTACCTGGGAACCCGTGTCTATGGCCCTCTGAGCCTCGTGGACGAACAGCGCGAGCTGGGTTTCACACGATCGTATTTTTCGAAACCCATGCTGATTCCTACAGAGTAGATTTCTAGTCTCCAGAAAAGCCATTATACTGGAACATAATACGTGTTCCAAAATTCTACAACTGATCGACGTTAGAGATATAGGTCTATAGTTCTGCACATCTGTTCCAAATGGTTCAAATGGCTCTGAGCACTACGGGACTCAACTGCTGTGGTCATTAGTCCCCTAGAACTTAGAACTACTTAAACCTAACTAACCTAAGGACATCACACACATCCATGCCCGAGGCAGGATTCGAACCTGCGACCGTAGCAGTCGCACGGTTCCGGACTGCGCGCCTAGAACCGCGAGACCACCGCGGCCGGCACATCTGTTCCACATCCCTTCTTGAAAACGGGGATGACCTGTGCCCTTTTCCAATCCTTTGGAACGCTACGCTCTTCTAGAGACCTACGGTACACCGCTGCAAGAAGGGGGCAAGTTCCTTCGCGTACTCTGTGTATAATCGAACTGGTATCCCATCGGGTCCAGCGGCCTTTCCTCTTTTGAGCGATTTTAGTTGTTTTTCTATCCCTCTGTCATTATTTCGATATCTACCATTTTGTCATCTGTGTGACAATCTAGAGAAGGAACTACAGTGCAGTCTTCCTCTGTGAAACAGCTTTGGAAAAAGACCATCCGGTCTGTGTGCCAAGGACTGCTCGCCGCGGAGCGTGTAGCGGCGTTCGCGGACCGGCTGGCCGCCAGCCTGACCGCCGTGGCAGGAAGTGCACGCAGCCTCGACCGGCCGTGCGAAACGTGACTCCGCAGAGGGCGGGGTGGCGCGCCAAGGCCGGGGAACCCGAGAACAGCCCGGGGGCCGCCGGTTCGACTCCGGCGGCGCCCGCCCTTGCTAATGCAGCCTTCACCCCTCACGCCATTCATTACCCCGCCCCCTTCGGTCCTTATCGACAAACATCTTTTATTTAACATTAACTGAATTTTCCGTTGGTGCTTGGCAGAACATGACAATATTAAAAAAGGATAACACTTCTCAATGTTCTGCACAACTGTATTAATTTGTCGCGACGGTCGCAAACACAGATAAACATGATATGCTACTTACACAGATAAAATTAGCAGAGAAGACATAAAAATGACAGTGTTTACACAAGAAAATATTACAGGAATTACATGTACAAAGAGTGGGGTGTGGGGGAAACAAAGTTATCTTGTAGAAATACATATAACAACAAAAAAAGGCGTATAAAATGAATTTACACTTAAAATGTAGTATTCCAAACTAAAACTTAATTAAACAAGGGGGAAAATGGTAATTGAGTCTGACCATTTAATACTAGGTTGACATTCTGTATCATGTATTGGTTGATTTCCATTATTTCCAGTAGGGTCATCTTAATGTTGTTTTTTTTTTTTTTTTTGCAGAATGTAGAACTTCACATTCTATGCCCTAAGCTAGGTGTTAGGTTAGAATGTGAAGTTTTACGTTCTGTGGGAAGATGAACCCTCTGGAAAGAAGGTAAGTCAACAAACACATGACACAGAATGCCAACCTAATGTTAAATGATCAGACTCAATTTTCATTTCACCTCTTGTTAAATTAGGTTTCCGTTACAAACACTAGAAACTAACTGTAAATTAATTTTATGTCTCATCTTTTTGTTACATATTTCTCTGCGTAATAACTTTGTTCACCCCAATTTTTAGTTAATTAAATACTGCAATATTTTCCTATGTGAACATTTTTGTCACTTTTGTATCTTGTGTGAAAATAACATCTGTTTAAGTCGCACATCGTGTTCATCTTTCGTTATGACAGTCAGTTGTTACCTGAAGATGTCTGAGAAGAAGAAATCCAGTTCGTGACCGCCGCCGGTGTGGCCGAGCGGTTCTAGGCGCTTCAGTCTGGAACCGAGTGACCGCTATGGTCGCAGGCTCGAATCCTGCCTCGGGCATGCATGTGTGTGATGTCCTTAGGTTAGTTAGGTTTAAGTAGTTCTAAGTTCTAGGGGACTGATGACCTCAGATGTTAAGTCCCATAGTGCTCAGAGCCATTTGAACCAGCCAGTTCGTGACCAAATAAATATAATTTTGCAGATCATCAGGAAGTGTTATCCTTTTCAAAACCTTTTATTTATTTACCGTACTTCGGCTTTTGGCAACACTGACAAATACGATTTCTTAATATGCAAGATATACAGAGGTACAATAATTTGAGTTCTCATGTAAAAAGGTAAATATATAACGCATTATTTCAACGACTGGACCGTCTCCTTAATATTACGTGCGCGAAGTGAACTTCCTGCACATGGTGTTTCGTAATAGTTTCTTTTGCTTCCTCGTGCTTCTTCACATGACAGTGTTACACGCTTCGAATCGGCCACGTCAGTTTGATCTTGATCACAACTTCCAGAATCCAGAGTTTTTATTCTATGTTAAAGTGCGGCATAGCAATGGTGTGGTAGCCTCATAAAAATTATGGACGTCACAAGACGTTTACTCAGCTTTACATAGTCGAACCACGATCGAGCACACACTTTCATTTTCCTCTGTTCTCCGTCGTCCATATGTTCCTTACTTAGCTTGTTCTTCCGAATTTTTTGGACTTTGGTAGGCGAAGCGTGAAATAATTATGTCATAAAAATATCTAGGTCACAATCTAATGAGACAAAATTGCGAACATAAAATTTTTGTCCCTTTACTTGAGAAAACATGATTTCTTTGAACAACAGGAACTTAAGCATTTAAAGAAAAAATGTACGAATGACACACTACACATGAAAAAACACTGTAGAACATACCATGTCCATAGTCCTTGCTTCAAATTCTTTTTCGTGTTCTGCCGCTTCTTTTCTGAAGAGACCTTTTGAAACTGCGTCTCCGGTTCACACAGCCAGGAACATAGTAGATGGGTATACATATTCGCTAATTAAATTAGTCATAGTTAATCCATCAAATAAGCACAAGTTGTAATGTCTATTGATTTTTTAAAAAAAGGAAAAGAAAACATTATACATGACAAACACTGACTGTGAAACGAATGCACTATACAACGATAAAAATCTTCCGTTATTTTTCAATGTTTATAAAGACAAAAAGATAGTATAAATGCTAAACATTAAAATGAACTCATGAAGCCTCCTTCAATAAAAAAAATCCAAACAGGAAGTAATCACTGGTTTAGATCTTTCAATGGTGGCAGCTCAAAAGCATACTGTCTGAGGAAGACGCAGAATCCACGTCGTAGATTGTTAAAACTCCTAATATTATATAGAAACTTGAAAATATGAAAATAGAGTATGACAAGTTAAAGCAGAATCCACATCGTAGATTGTTAAAACTCCTAATATTATATAGAAACTTGAAAATATGAAAATAGAGTATGACAAGTTAAAGCAAGTAACGACGGATTATTGAAGTCTGCTTTGATTTGGCTCTCGAATCTAGTATATCCTTTGCAAGCTGCTTCTTCTCCGAATAACTACTGCAACCTATATCCATCTGAACTTCCTTACCGTAGTCAAGCCTTGATTTGCCTCTGTGCCGCGCGGTCTAAGGCGCCTTGTCGCGGTCCTTGCGGCTTCTCCCGTCGGAGGTTCGAGTCCTCCCTCGGACAAGGGTGTGTGTGTTGTCCATAGTGTAAGTCAGTTTAAGTTAGATTAAGTAGCTGTATAAGCTTAGGGACCGATGACCTCAGCAGTTTGGTCCCATAAGACATTTACCACAAATTTCCAAAATTTGCCTCTGTAATTTTTACGCCCCACGTTTCCTCTCATTACTAAAATGATGATTCTTTGTTGCCTCAGGAAGTGTTTTATCAAAGCATTCCCCTCATTTAGTCAAGTTGTGTCATGAAAGTCTTTTTTCCCCTCGTTCGATTTACTCATCATATCTTCGATCTTCCGTAGCATCGCATTTCAAAGGTTCCTCTTGTCTTCGTTTCTCACTTTCGTACGACGCTACATCCAGACAAATATCTCCGGACACGATTTCATGGCTAATAGATTTATATTCCATATTGATAAATTATTTCTTTTTTCAAAAATATTTGTCTTCCTATTGCCATTCTGCATTTCACACCCTCCTAACATTAAATTTTTGTCTTCTTACTGGTGTAAAATATTTTAAAACTGGATCGGTGCATGCTTTCTTAGAATAACAGAAGTTAATCCATGATCAGTTACTTCGCGGCCGGAATAACAAAACCACGGTGGTCATTGGCTATTCATTGATGGTCGTATTCGGACACATATCTTGCATGTATATACAGGGTCGTCCATTGATAGTGACAGGGTCAAATATCTCATGAACTAAGCATCAAACGAAAAAACTACTAAGAACGAAACTTGTCTAGCTTGAAAGGGGGAAACCAGATGACGCTATAGTTGGCCCGCTAGATGGCGCTGCCATAGGTCAAACGGATGTCAACTGCGTTTTTTTTTTTTTAAATAGTAGCCCCCAATTTTATTGCATATTCGTGTAGCACGTAAGGAAATATGAATGTTTTAGTTAGACCACTTTTTTCGCTTTCTGGTAGATGGCGCTGTAATGGTCACAAACGTGTAAGTACGTGGTATCACGTAACATTCCACCAGTGCGAACGGTATTTGCTTCATGATACATTACCCGTGTTAAAATGGTCCGTTTACCAATTGCGGAAAAGGTCGATATCGTGTTGATGTATGATTGTGATCAAAATTCCCAACGGGCGTGTGCTATGTATGCTGCTCGGTATCCTGGACGACATCACCCAAGTGTCCGGACCGTTCGCCGGATAGTTACATTATTTAAGGAAACAGGAGGTGTTCAGCCACGTGTGAAACGTCAATCACGACCTGCAACAAATGTTTTAGCTGCTGTCGCCGCTAATCAGTGGCAGACAAATTGCGCGAGAATCGGGAATCTCAAAAACGTCGCTGTTGAGAATGCTACATCAACATCGATTACACCCGTACCATATTGCTATGCACCAGAAACTGTATGGCGACGACTTTGAACTTCGTGTACAGTTCTGCCACTGGGCACAAGAGAAATTACGTGACAAAGATTTTTTGCACGCGTTCTATTTAGCGACGAAGCGTCATTCACCAACAGCTGTTACGTAAACCGGCATAATATGCACTCTTGGGCAACGGAAAATCCACGATGGCTGCCACAAGTGGAACATCAGCAACCTTGGCGGGTTAATGTATGGTGCGGCATTATGGGAGGAAGGATAATTGGCCCCCATTTTATCGATGGCAACCTAAATGGTGCAATGTATGCTGATTTCCTACATAATTTCTACCGATGTTACTACAAGAGGTTTCACTGCATGACAGAATGGCGTTCTACTTCCAACATGATGGATGTCCGGCACATAGCTCGCGTGCGGTGAAAGCGGTGTTGAATAGCATATTTCATGACAGGTGGATTGGTCGTCGAAGCACCATACCATAGCCCGCACGTTCACCGGATCTGACGTCCCCGGATTTCTTTCTGTGGGGAAAGTTGAAGGATATTTGCTATCGTTGTCCACCGACAACGCCTGACAACATGCGTCAGCCCTTTGTCAATGCATGTGCGAACATTACGGAAAGCGAACTACTCGCTGTTGAGAGGAATGTCGTTACATGTATTACCAAATGCATTGAGGCTGTCGGACATAATTTTCAGCATTTATTGCATTAATGTGGTATTTACAGGTAATCACGCTGTAACAGCATGCATTCTCAGAAATGATAAGTTCACAAAGGTACCTGTATCACTTTGGAACAACCGAAATAAAATGTTCAAACGTACCATGTTCTGTATTTTAATTTAAAAAACCTACCTGTTACCAGCTGTTCTTCTAAAATTGTGAGCCATATGTTTGTGACTATTACAGCGCCATCTATCACAAAGCGAAGAAAGTGGTGCAACTAAAACATTCATATTTCTTTACGTACTACACGAATATGTAATAGAATATGGGGGTTCCTATTAAAAAAAAAAACGCAGTTGATATCCGTTTGACCTATGGCAGCGCCATCTAGCGGGCCAACCATAGTGCCATCTGGTTTCCCCCTTCAAGCAAGATGAGTTTCGTTCTTTGTTGTTTTTTCGTCTGACGCTTATTTCGTGAGATATTTGTCCCGGTCACGATCAATGGACCACCCTGTATATACAATAAGAATGATCCGAAGATAGCGATCGTTCTTATTTTCCTGGTTTGATCTTCATCAACATCTTCTTCTTCTTCTTCTTCTTTTTCTTCCAGGCCACATGAACCTGCAGCTTAGATGCCATATCGCTGTAGTTTATCTGTGTGCGTAAGGCCTCAGAAGTTCAGGAAAGGTTGCCAGTTTTATCGAGTTAAACAGTTTACGAACTTTTTCTCTAATCGCGACAGTTAGATACATCGAAACTACGGCGGCACCTTGCAATTACTACCGCATCCAAACCACAGACGGATCTACTCCGCTGCTAACATAATCTTCAACGTTCTACTGCTCGGTACCACCTCTCTCGCTCGCATTAAAGTTTGATTTCTATATTCATCTATGGGCCATGATTCGTATGTGGTTTTTGCTTATTGACCGACCATTGTATTCCGTTCTCTTAACCACTGGTTCTCTGTAGTAAGAGTAGTTCCGCCACTCATTTCAGTTCTTTCTAATATCAAATGTGTGAGCCTTCTTGTAGGTGTCTTTAAGGCGTCTATGAAGCAATATATATGTTTAATCGAGTCTACGGTCGATAAAGTAAATAGTCGACTGGTCAAGGAGGTGCTACTTTTCAGAGGCAGACTGTTCATTTTCGCACTTTTGGAAATGGTGCTCAGACCCGCTAGTTTGGGAGAATATGACGTCTCCTAACTGCTGAAACCGCCTATCTAGTGTATGTATATGGGAGACACCATACGAATTCCCACAATGCTTGCTTTAAAAAGAAAAACGCTATTTTTGGGAAAATTGTTAAATTCTAATAACGATGCGCAAAAACTATCGAAAAATTCCTCTGTATCTTCATTCGCTGTGTCATACTCCATATACGTGTACAGGATTTTTTTTTTAAACAGAAGGCCTCATAATCGATATGTTACGCCGCTAATGAGCTGTCTGGAAAACAGGTAGCTGGGCCCAGAGACACAAATGCAGAGGATGACGAAATTTGGAAACGCGTTTTTGTAAAGGTCGATTTAAGAAGGGTGAAGATTTCCGTTAATATTGTTGCAACATTGTTTATTCCCGCGAAATTTATCGTGAGTTTGAGAAAGACAAATAGTTAGTAATTTTTTTCTTTATTGATTCGGGTTAATTAGTTTTATTGTCGAGATGAGATCAAATAAAATCCGTCCACATGGCTTGGACTCGGTTACAGATGCACGACTCCGTTGGTTGGTTGATTTGGTGGAGAGGCCCAAACAGCGATCAGGTTAGAGAAGGATGGGGAAGGAATTCGGCTGTGCCCTATCAAGAGAACCATTCTGGTATTTGCCTGAAGCGATTTAGGGAAACCGTGGAAACCCTAAATCGGGATGGCCGGTCGCGACTTTAAACCGCCGTCCTCCCGAATGCGAACCCAGTGTTGTAAACGCTGCGCTACCTCGCTCGGTACCACTCCTTTACCACTCTTAACTAATTTCATAGCAGAGTGACGTATTTTTGTACAGATGATTTTTGTAAAGATGTTTGCAGTTGTTCTCGAATCAGAGTTTCAATACAGTTTCTGAATGGCAGTCTGTTTTCAATGATTCAGTAAATACAATACGATTCATTGTCTCCTCACGAAAATTTTGTGTGGTAATGGTGTGTTGCTGCATTGTACTTCGCAGGAAACAGTGTCTAAAACTGTAGCATGATATTTTTAGATTAGTTGCAAGTCATTGTAATGCACTGCCAAGGCTTCACTTTATCTGACTTTAAGGTCTCGTCTGGGCCCGCGAACGCCGACATTGGTCTCTTGTTAATTGGAAACATGTTGCCTGTTCGGACGAGTCTAGTTTCAAATTGTATCGAGCGCATGGACGCGTGCGGGTATGGAGACACACTCATGAATTCATGAACCCCGCATGTGAGCAAGGGACTGTTCATGCTGGTCGAGGCTCTTTAATGGTGTACGCATGTGCAGTTGGAGTGATATGGGACCCCTGATACGGCTAGATACGATTCTGACTGGCGTCACGTAAACATACTGTCTGATTACCTACAACCATTCATCTCCACTGCGCATTCCGACGGAAGTGGGAAATTCCAGCAGGACAATGCGACACCGGACACATCCAGAATTGCTACCGAGTGGCTCCAGGAAAACTCTTCTGAGTGTTAACTTTTCCGCTGGCCACCAAAGTGCCGAGACATGAACATTGTGGAGCATATCTGGGATGTCTTGCAACATGCTGTATAGAGCTCTGCCGCCGTCGTACTGCTACGGATTTATGGACAGCCCTGCAGGACTCATGGTGTCAATTCCCTCCAGAAATACTTCAGACATTTGTCAAGTACAAGCCACGTCGCGTTGAGGCAGTTCTGCTTGCTTGCGGGGCCCTACACGGTATTAGGTTGGTGTACCAGTGTTTTCGGCTCTTCGTTGTATGATTATTAGATAGATTTTGGTAACTCACTGCACTTGCAGGCTTAGGTTCAGCACAGACATATACTAAAGTTAGAAAAATTGGAAACCAGTTCAGTTTAGTTTAGTCTACAGAACATAACAGACGCGACAAGTGACAGCCTATGTTTCAGCACTAGCTATTTAAGAACTCTTGGCTGTCACCGTATCACACAAAATTAATTATAAAAATAGGCACTCTGAAGAGATTCAAATTTCTGTATTATTTCTGGCCTCAAAGGCTTCTTAAGCTTTAATTACTGTAATAACCTTTACTTATTTAATTCCTCCATTCGTAGAGAGTGTGGCATTATGTTGTGTCTTGACACTAAGTTTCTTAGTGTTGGGGACTTCAAAAACTGGAAGCTGCCTGTCCATTACGTACCATGTGAATGTAACTGCTCACATTACGATGCGTGAACATCTATTAATCTTATGAAACTGGTACCGTTATTAATAAATGTCATTGTGGCAGAGGTGGAATATTACGTACTGCGTAAGTTAGGGGCGTTTCTAATGAACGTACTGTTCCAAGACGCACTGCAGTCTAAGAACAGAGTTCTACCAGGAAAGTGATTTGCTCTGTGGTGGTCAGCTTAGTAAAATGCTCTCTCTTAAATACTTTTAGCACTGCTGCCAAATTACAGTCTCATTTTCTTTTTTCATTTTATGCCAAATTCTCAAAATAAATGTATGTGGAAATACTGTTCAGCTTTCCTGGTTTGCTAGGGAAAGTCCACAGTTTTTTAATTTTTATTTTTTTCCCATGTCAGACACAGAAATAGCGCAGAAAACTGATTTCACAGAAATGACCTCAGTAAACACGGAGAGGTGACAGGGAAGTTCCTCTAATTCTATTTTCATCTGGCGGCAAATTCCTGCTCACAGTTTGCGCTTGCACTTCGGCGTCGGGTCCACAAGAAGCAACCGGGCACGATCCCCGTGTTTCCGGAAACACGAGCTGGCGTGCGGCCACACGACGCTGGGTGCCATGCCGCGTCACTCGGGCGCGCTCCGGGCGCCTGTTGTCCGAGGCGGGCGCTGAAATAGCCCACGGCTTGTGTCAGCTGTTGGCGGTCTGCCCACAACACGCTGGCGGGGCCCTCAGCGGCGGCTCGCGCTCAAACGGTGCGTTTGACACCTGTCGGGGATGAGTCACCCTATTTTAACCACAATACATCGTAGATCCCTCGAACAAAAAACGGTGCACAGTAGTTGGACGAAAGCACAGATCTCGCACATCTACAAGAAGAGCAACAGAAGTGATCCACAAACCTACGTCTAGTATCCTTGACATCTATTTGTTGTAGAATCTTAGAAAGTATTGAGCTCAAACGTAACTCGGCATTTCGAACAAAATGACCTCCTCCATGCTAGCCAGCATGGATTCCAACTCGAGATATCCTGAAAGCTACTGAACTGTGATTTGTTTGCTAAGAATATTCTTAAGAACTTATTTTACTTACTAGCGATTCACCAAGAACATTAACACATTTAATCATGGAAGAAGTTGCCAGGCAGCAACTGATGAAATCATAAGCAAATTCCTTTTAACAAATGGGAATTTTATTCACTTTAATAGTGCCTAAAAGCTTTTTTTCTTAAAAAAAAAAGAAACAGATTTAAACTTATAATCAGAAAGCACCCTCTAAATATCAAGATACAATTTATTCAGAGGCAGAAAGAAACAAGTTTTTACTGTATGAGCTTTCGAGCAGATAACCTTGCCGCTCCCTTTTGACACGGTCGTAGTTACGATCGCTCATGATAGTGCAGGTATACATGCCGATGTCGCAGGTAGAAGACGAAGCGACAGAGGATACTGAAGGAGTAATTCAACTCGTAAAGGGAGATGAAACTGTAATTGTCATGGCGTATTGGAATGTGGTTGTAGGGGAAAGAGTAGAGGACAAGACCACAGGAGAATGTGGACATAGTAGTAGGAATGAGAGAGGAGAAAGGCTAATTGAGTTCTGCAGTAAATTTCAGCTAGTAATAGCGAACATACTGTTCAAAAATCACAAGACGAGGGTATATACTTGAAAAAAGCCGGGAGATACGGAAAGATTCTAGTTAGAATACATCAAGTAAGGCAGACATTCCGAAATCAGATACTGAATTACAAGGCGTACCCAGGAGCGTGTAAAGATTCAGATCAAAATTTAGTAATGATGGAGAGTAGGTTGAAGTTTAACAGAATCGTCGGAAAGAATCATTGTGGAAAAGGTGGGTTAGTGAAGTAATGAAAAAGCATTTGAAGCATTTAGTCAGAATTTGAAAGTGCCCTGGAAGACCTGAGATAAAATAAAGAAGAAGGAATAGGTATCGTTGCACCCGAATGTCTAAAATCTCTGGGGGAAATGGCAACCAATCGACTGTCCAAGTTGGTGTGTAGAATCTATGGGACTAGCTACGTACCGTCAGGCTTCCGGAAACAAAACTGTCCACGCAACTCCGAAAATAGCAAGGGCAGATAGCTGCGAAAATAGAGCACAATGAGCTTAATATCTAAAGCACCCGGGCTGCTGACACGAATAATATGCAGAAGACTGAAAGAGAAAATTGATTATCTGTTACATGACGATGAGTTTGGAGAAGGTAGACACACCAGAGTGAGACTCTGACTTTGCGCTTGATAATGGAATCAAGTCTGAAGAAAAGTCATAAAGTCGATCTATAAAAAGCGTTCGACGATGTGAAATGGTGCAAGACGTTAGCAATTCTGAGAAAAAAAATAGGAGAAAGCTACAGGGAAAGACTGGTCATATACATTATTTAGAAGACCCGAGAGAGAACAATAAAATTGGAAGACCGAGAACAAAGTGCTCGGATTGGAAAGTGTCTAATACGGGGATTTAGTCTTTCGCCCCAACTGTTCAACCTATAAATCGAATACGCAGTGATGGAAATACAAGAGAGACTCAAGATAAGGATTAAAATTCGAGGTGAAAGGACACCAACGATAAGATTCGCTGATGACACTGCTGTCCTCAGTGAAAGTGAAGGAGACTTCAAAGATCTGCTCTGTCGAATGAACAGTCTAATGCGTACAGAATGTGAATTGAGAGTAAACCCGAAAAAAGCAAAAGTGGTGAGAAGTAGGGGAAATGAAAATAGCGAGAAACCCTACAACGCAACTGGTGATTGAGAAGTAGATGAAGTTAAGGAATTTTGCTACGTTGAAAGCAAAATAACCCGTGACAGACGGAGCAAGGAAGACATAAAGAGCAGACTAGCACTGACAAAAAAGGGCATTCCGGGCCAAGAGAAGTCTACTGATATCAGACACAGGTGTTAATTTCAGGAAGAAATTTCTGAGAATTGACCTTTGGGGTACAGTCTTGAACGCCAGTGAATCACGGACGATAAAATGCCGGAACAGAAGAGAATCGAAGCGTTTGAGATGATGTGCTACAGAATAATGTTGAAAATCAGGATAACTCATAAGATAGGGAATGAGAAAGTTCTCCGCGGAATCTCGAGGAAAGGGACACATGAAAAACGATGACAAGAGAAGGGACATTATGACAGAACAGGTGTTAAGGCATCAGAGAATAACCGCCGTGGTACTAAAGGGACCTATTGAGGGTAACTGGAGACGAAGAAAGAGGTTGGAATACATCCAGCAAATAATGGAGGACAAAGGGTGCAAGTGCTTCTCTGAGCTGAAGAGATTGGCGCAGGAGAGAAATTCGTGGCGAGTGGTATCAAACCCCTCAGGAGACTGAGGAAGGATGGCGCCCGTCAGAAGTCCAGGGCGTTTGGACTTGATGGCAAGCTTCAATTTTTGCAAGGTGTCCACGTACAGCTGTGTGTTAATTGTGGCACCGTGCTCCATAAAGTAAATGAGCAGCGGGCCCTCGCAGTCAAAGAAAAACGTCGTCATGAATTTCCCGGAGCTGGCTTGTACTGCTTTGGAATTTATCGGGGGAGGTAAATCTTTGTGGTTCCTTTGTTGCCTCTGTGCCGCTTGCTCTCTGGCTCAAAATGATATCATTTTACCTCCCGCGACAATATGGGACAGGAAACGTTATTCATTATCGTGATGCCATTCCAGATGCTGCAGTGATGTCGGAATTCTGTTCAACTTCTGCTCCTCAGTCAGGCTGGGAAACCCACTGCGCACAGATTTTCCGGAACCTCACGTGCTGTGTCATGGTGGCGTGAGCCGTCCAGCGACTGATGCCCAACAAGAACTGAATGTTTTCCACCGTTCGCCGCAGGTCATTTTTGACGGCAGCATCCACCACAGTAATAACCCGACGAGCCTATACTGGCCGACCGCTGTCTTTCACTGACACCCGACCTTCTTGAAATCAGTACTTCCACGCAAACGCAGTTGAACTTAACATACTGTGTTCGCCAAACACAGCAGACATTTGGGCAAGAATTTAATTTCCTGACATTCCTTGCGCAGTCAAAAAATCGCGCTACACCTCGCTGTTCCACTTTCCCGGCCTCCATAGTGGAGTCGGACGCACACACGACTCGCTGACCTCAGTGGAGCACGCCTGGCAGACAAATGGCACAGCGGTGAACGTTCGCACTGTTCCTTCCTGATTCCCAATAGAGGGCATTTCTGTACACGCACCTACTTTCGTTTCCGACGTCCGCGCAATGCTCGTTATATAGTCTGTCTCGCATTCATTTCATTTAACTACCCCTTATAAGCAGATATCCTCGGCCGATTTCAACCTCATTAAAATCCTTCTGGTTATACTGCTACTTCGCCTTATAAAATACTTAAAGTGCTAAAATACTAAAATAGGTGAAGTTTCGGCCGTGTTGCAGTTGCTGCCTCAGGGCATAGACATGCCAGAGGCCGCCGCAACATGATCGTAACGTCGTTTATGTTTAAGCGTTTTATAAGCTGATGCAGGAGTACATCCAGAACGGCTTAATGAGACGTAATCTTTGCTATACATTTCCAAAGCATCTCAAGATTCTTGGGGCGGAAATAATATCTAGCTGATCGCGCATGAGCTAAGTTGTCTGCAAGTCCAGGAAAAAGTATCCAGAAACCCCTGTGTAACACGGAGCTCGGCTATAGATGTTAGCAGCGCGGACTAGGGCGCTTTGCCAAGGTTCGCGTGGCTCCTCCCGTCGGAGGTTAGAGTCCTTCCTCGGGCATGGGTACGTGTGTTGTCCTTAGCATAAGTAGTGTGTAAGTCTACGGACCGACGACCTCAGCTGTTTGGTCCCATAGGAACTTACCACAAATTTCCAAAAATAGATGTCTCGAAGGTTGCGCAAGTCGACTGTTGGATTATTGGGAACCAATTCCAAATTAAAAATGGTATGGTCAGATCATGATAGACCTCTTACTTTCAAGAAGCCCTGCATGAACTGCCAGTAAAACGTTTTCACCAGAAACAACCATATACGGACCTCCCCCCCTCCCCCCCACCTCCACTCCCTGACCACAGTACAGTATTTAACGTAGAACTCTATGAAGCTCTGCAGTAGCACTCTATTATACTATGGCAGAGTATGCCTGATCTGTTTGGTCTAATTCAACACAAAAACGTGGACGTAGTTCTCAGTAACATCTGCAGAATCTTAACTCGTTGCTTGAAATCCACTCCAGTCGAACGGATTTACACCATAGCAGGAATAGCACCACCTGCTGTTCGAAGGGAAATAACTGCGAATGAGGAAAAAAAGACAGTGGGGCAGGTGAGAATGCATGTTCAGTATGGGCACAGAGCGCACCCGTGAAGGCTGATCTCAAGGAGTTTCCTTATAACATGGACGGCGCTTAGAACCACTGCTGAAAAATCTAGATTGCAACTGTGGAGGGCTACGACCTACCTTTCCCTCTCAGAAACGCTGCCTCCTGGCTGTGATGAGGAATGGACAACTTGCCAGTCCCTGAACTGACTGAGATATGGAATACGCACATGAAAGGTTAATTTGGTAAGACGATATTCACTGTGACTGTGGAGAAGGCAAGAACACTCACTGTATGCTTCAAAACTGTGTCCAGCCTTCTACACACTAGATGAGCCAAGGAAGAGCAAATAGATTGGAAGTGGCCAACTTTTCTGCTGAAGTAATATAGTCATAACTCTGTATGACATGTATCTTTCTGAGACGAGAATAACTAAAAACTGCTGCAGTTCCTCGGTAATGCTGAAATTTCTAAGTCTCCTACTCTAAAATTGGTCTACTTTGGAACTGGTTAAATTTATAGACTGCTAGTTCAATGGCAGACAAAGCAATTTGAATTTGATATTACTTCATATTTATTAGTGTCCAGATGATGAAGTCGATGCGGTAATCAGCTTCTTCTGTCAGCTATTCTTACAGTTAAAATAAACCAGCTTAACAACTGCACTGGATGAACGCCAAACTGTGGCAGTTTCTTATATACACATTTCCATAATGAATTCGACACTCCCATCTCCACAAACGACATATCTTCAAAAAACACAGTTCTGCAGTAAGTCACTGAAACTTCACTGTGGATTTCAAGCAGCGAGTTAAGATTCTCCAGATGTTACTGAGAACTACGTCCACGTTTTTGTGTTGAATTACACACAGAAGGAAGTTATATGGAGAGTGTAGCCGAACTTTTCAAATAAGACTATAAAATGTTTGCACTGACTGCCTGTAACACTCATATTTGCGCACACTGATAACTTTGACACACAAATGTTGATCGGACGAAAGCAAATCGTGAATTTTTAACGTGACAGTTTCTAATTGCGGACTCTGTCGAGAGATGTTATCAGAATAATTATTAGAGGCCGATTTTGCTCGACATATAGCCCACCGACTGTACTTGTATTTGTAGAAAAGTGCATTAATATTCGTGAAATCCATAAATAAATTTTTCTTTACGAAAATAACAATGTTAGAATTAGTGGAAATTATATTACAGGGAACCAAGTAATAGTTTGGTTTGTATGATGGCTGGAAAATTAACAACGTTGGGTGGACAAATTCGTTCATACCATGTGCTCTAGTGCATAAGTTCATAATATCCCAGTTTAGATGGTGTGTTTATTAACACATTATTCTGGCAACGAAAGGTATTTTCTAGATCAGAAAAATTAACACAACAACACATAACATATTTTCTTTCTTTGTGTGTGAGGAATGTTTCCTGAAAGTTTGGCCGTACCTTTTTGTAACACCCAGTAAACACTCTGGTTGGTACAGAATTGATAGCTTTTTTAAATTTTAGAAGCACCAAATCAACCTCGTTTTAATCTACCAGAAAGTTTCAAAGCAACCTACAGTCCGCTGCACAGTGAGAAATTCGTTATAAAATATTGCTATTTTTATGAACTCCGTGTTTTAGTTTCGAATTGATTCAACAGCCTCTACAAACGAAGCTAGTGAATTTTTTACGTAGGAATTTTGAATAACCATTTTACTGCCTTATCGATAGACTTATTTTTCCGATTGCCACCTGGGCCACGTGGCAGTTTACTGTCCGTCGCTGGGATGAGGCGGCTTGCCCGTGTCACCACTCGACGCTCGCTGCCAGCTGAGAGACTGCCAGAACCAGATCTAGTGCCCAGGTGTTGACATGAGGACTGTTTGGCTGTCTTGCGTATGGATCAGCAATTTCAGCCACGAATTAAATGTGAAATGCGGTTACTGTCGCCGTTTCTCTCGACTATGCATAAGGCAGCGATGATCAGTGAATTCCATAACGTTAATGAGCGTGACGCGGGTAACCATCTGCACACAGTAACACGAAGTGCTGAAGAGCCGCCCTTTTGTACTGTACGTATATGCTTGTGCACCAAAAGCACACTATGAACACGGCAAATGAGAGAGTACTCCCGTGGAAATGCCAGTTGTAGCTCGAGGAAAGTAAAATTCCCAGCAATATTACTTTATACATTTTAAAAATAACACTGCACACGTCTGTTACTTATAGCATGTAGAAAGCAGGAGGTTAATTTTATCATCACAACACTTTGCAAGATGCTGTTGGAGCTGGTACAGCTCAGTGTTCCTCCTCCCTGAAGCAGCAATTTTTCCATCGTCCTATAGGATGGTTCAAATGGCTCTGAGCACTATGGGACTTAACTTCTGAGGTCATCAGTCCCCTAGACTACTTGAACATAACTAACCTAAGGACATCACACAACACCCGGTCCTATAGGAGAACCTACAACTTACCTATACAGGGTATTACAAAAAGGTACGACCAAACTTTCAGGAAACATTCCTCTCACACAAATAAAGAAAAGATGTTATGTGGACATGTGTCCGGAAACGCTTATTTTCCATGTTAGAGCTCATTTTAGTTTCCTTCTTCCACCTGCGCTCAATAGAGCACGTTATCATGATTTCATACGGGATACTCTACCTGTGCTGCTGGAACATGTGCCTTTACAAGTACGACACAACATGTTGTTCATGCACGATGGAGCTCCTGCACATTTCAGTCGAAGTGTTCGTACGCTTCTCAACAACAGATTCGATGGATTGGTGGAGGCGGATCAATTCCATGGCCTCCACGCTCTCCTGACCTCAACCCTCTTGACTTTGATTTATGGGGGCATTTGAAAGCTCTTGTTTACGCAACCCCGGTACCAAATATAGATACTCTTCGTGCTCGTATTGTGGACGGCTGTGATACAATACGCCATTCTCCAGGGCTGCATCAGTGCATCAGGGATTCCATGCGACAGAGGGAGGATGCATGTATCCTCGCTAACGAAGGGCATTTTGAACATTTCCTGTAACAAAGTGTTTGAAGTCACGCTGGTACATTCTGTTGCTGTATGTTTCCATTCCATGATTAATGTGATTTGAAGAGAAGTAATAAAATGAGCTCTAACATGGAAAGTAAGCGTTTCTGGACACATGTCCACATAACATATTTTCTTTCTTTGTGTGTGAGGAATGTTTCCTGAAAGTTTTTTGTAACACCCTGTATAGGAGAATGATTGTGCTAAGGGAATGTAACGTGTATAAGCTCAGACATTTTTACATGTGGTACATTAATATGTACACACATCAGTTTGTTGGTTGTTTTTTCTCTATGTTGGACAGTCTTCCCATACATATGTCACAAACTTTATGACCTGATGTTTTCTGCACAGCTGTAGCTGCACCACTAAGAGGACTACGCCTGTCAGCATAGGCTAACCACTTAGCATCCACGTGCCACCCTTCGACACCTGACTCGCTGCCCTGGGCAAAATAAGCATCATTGGCTTGCTCTTGTCACATCTACGTGTAGGTACTAACCATCCCAGAAACGTACTGCTCCAAACAGGAGTTTGCAGATGATGTAAATGCTGATGTAAAGTTGTTCACCACTCTCAGTAACCAATGTAAATATCTGCAGTTATACCCAATAAAATGAATACTTGAAAAAATTATGAAAAAAAGCTAATTGAAGGTTCTTATGTTTTTATTTCTAATTTTTATGTGGGGTAGTTGACTATGTAGTCTTCGACAAGTTTTCCGAGCTATATGCGCTCGTTAGTTCCTTGACTGCAAAGCATAGCTAATACACTCCGCTGTTCGTGCCAGAGGACGACTCATGTGCCTGCTATTTTCTGACACGTATTTGTTTTCAGGTGTCGGCGTTCTGTGAAACTTACGTCCTTCTGGAAGTTTCAACGGACGTGATAGCTGGCCAAATCTTAATAAACAGAATGGTAAATCTGAAGCCTTCTTGCGCACTCACAGAACCTATTGAATGCAATAAACAGTCTACGAATAGGCATTGAGAGTAAACAAAGAAATATGAAAGTATTGTGGAGCAGAAGGAACGGTATTAGGTATTATTAACCTGAAAACTGGGGGCTATGTAGTAGACAAAGATGAGCAATTCTGCTAACGTGGTAACGCACGACGGGTGAAGGAAGGAGGGTATAAGATGCAGACGTGCGGAGGCGAAGAGGGCGTTACCCGCCAAAAGAAGTCAACTGTTGTCGAAAATGAGCCTTAACTTAAATAAATATCTGGTGATGTACCACATGTTGGTTTATAGGAGTCTGCTGAAAATTAAGTAGCCCGACAAGATAAGAAAAGACCATTTTCTCCGAAGAACCGGCGGGGAAACCTTATGTGGAATACGTCAACTAGAAAAAAGTGCAAAAAGACGCGACTGATGTGAAACCGTCAGGGAATTACATGGAACTAGAGGAAACCGTAGAGGGCAAGTATTGAAGTGAAAGGCAGAGACTGGAATATAAATAACGAATATCTGCAAATCTGAGAAAGTGTTTGGCATGTGAGAGGAAATCATTGCGGGCCACATCAATCCATTGAAAAGCATAAAGAAAAAAAAAAGTTACTGACGAGTCTTCCAGGTTGTGCGTCCATATTTCAAGAAACATTTTTGTCCCTGGCGTTTCGTCCAAAGCTGCGGTGGACATCTTCGGAAGTGCTCAAGGCGCCTCTGTGTCTTGCCGACTGACGAATCGGACCTCAAATAGCGACATAAACATTGGAAAATTGACGTCGCCGAGTTAATACGTGATCAGCAGAGATAATCCTCGTCAGAGATAAAACTTAACCATCGGTTATTACCTGTCAAGGATTCTGTGGACTCGGTGTCAATATATCACTTAGTTTCATATTAAAATTATCCCCATGCCTGTATTTATCTATGGCCTCCCAAGGCCTTTTTGGAATGTCACACTTACAGACAAATATCTGCGTAAGAACTCCGCCCACCACCCACAACAAAAGAGAGGTGACATCAAAAGTCTTGTTGACAGTAACAAAAGAATTTGCACGCCGGAACATCTGGACGCCGAACTGAAATATCTGAAGCAGGCTATCGAGAAAACGGCTGTTCAGCGAAAGAAGGAAACAGGTTTCTGCGACCAAATAACAGTTGCCCAAAGGGCAACGATAAAACACGGCGATGGAAGAACACGGTTTCTCTCCCCTTTATCAAAAAAGTAACTGCTCAGATAGGGAAGATTTTTCAGAAATATGGCATCAGACCGGTTCTTAAACCAACGAAGAAAATATGTCAAGCTCTCCGATCTGTAAAAGATCCGTCTGCTTGTGCGGTATATGAGACTCCGTGTACTTATGAAAAGGTATACATTAGAACTACCAAGAGAATCGTTAATACAAGACCGAAAGAACAGGACTAGGGAAAACAGAAAAATCAGCTGTAGCAGAGCTTGCTCTTTAGTCAGAAAATCATGAAGTGAAGATTTCTGGAACCTACATTTTGTGTGTAAAGGCAAACTGCTATCCAGCTATCCACGGCTATACAGGGAAGCTACTGAATATATAAGCAAGTGCATAATTTTGACAGAAAAGAAGAAGCCATGAATCTTAGTGACATATAGACGGTGGTTCTGCAGAATCGATAGAAAAGTTTTTATCCTTGACCGGCGATAATCGATAGTTAAGTTTAACTCTGACAAGTATTATCTCTGCTGATCACATGTAAATTCGACCACGCCCATATCACAACAGGATTTATGTCGCTCTCTGACGTCCACCTCTTCAATCGGCAAAACTCAGCGTCGCCAACGGCACCTCCGAAGGCGTCCTGCGCCACTCTGGAAGAAACGTCAAAAATCGAAATGTTTTTTAGATCACGCACATACAACCCGAAAGACGCATCACTAGTGATATGACAGTGAAAGTCTTCTTGTATATATTCCTTGGTTGCTTTAGCTGGGAGTATCATTTATGCTACATGCATCACTTTCTCAGGTTCACAAAGAAGCACCTCACAATTTGCAAATACTGCCGGAAGCACGTGTGCGTATCGCATGCGAGACGTAGCGAAGGCGACCTGCTCAGTCGTCGAAATACTTAAACTGTAATCACCAAGCCATCACGACTCCTTAAATATATGGTCAAATTGCTTCCTGTATCTGTCGAAGACCTTCTGCCTTCTGAAGGTTTCAGATTCGTAACTGTGGCCTTGGATACAACCTCACATGTTGACCTTCATCATCGGCCAAAGACGTTAGTGTAGCTGGAGCATCGAGGTATAGAAAAAAGACGTGTATGTCACATCAGATATAGAATTCATTGGGACTGTCTGCTTTGCCTGGAAGGTTCTCAACACTGCCGGACGTTGGAATGAAATTAATTCACGTTGCATGGGAGCTACACTCTTTGATGGAAGTACGATTGTCACCGTCTGTCTCGTGGAGTGAGGTAAGTCCGTTCATCCAGATTTAGGTTTCCAGCGGTTTCCTTACTTTGCTGAAGACTAATTGATGCATGTTTCCATTGTAAAGTACACGTTTTATTTGCTATCAGTTCTTTGTTAATCCGAGCTTTGGCTCCGTCGGGACGTTAAATGCTAATCTTCACTCTTCCCATTTTTGTGAAACGAACGAAATACCCAAAAAATGAAAGCTGCTGATGTCGTTGTGTAAACAGTGTTGATACGACGACGACGAGGAGGTATGCCTTCATCAGTACGATATTCCAGCCAGGTCACAGAACAAGAAGTGGGTTTTTTGTGGCAGTACAAAAAGGTGTGGCTGTGTTTTTTAACACTAAGGGTTTGTTGTTTCGCGTTTAGTGGATACTAAGCTCTCAAAGAACTTTCGATGGGGAGTAATATGTGGAAATTTGTATGCCAGAACCTGATGAGCACTTAACGCCATCCGTTCGATGTTATCTGATAGTTCATCTATCACGACACTACACTCATACTGTTTGCTCAAAGAGTCGTACTAGCTGACACCTGCGACAGACTATTAAGGCTAAAATTTAGCACTTTAGCGCTCTTACAAGATCCCCAATTGCCAATTACGTGTTTATGTTGTTCTCAAATGTAGGAACTCTGTATCAGTATCAATCTTTCCAACGAATGAGGATTTCCTTAGGCGTGACAAGAAAAATATGCTATTTGTCTTTCGTAGAATGAGGAGTTGCTTAGAGAGTAATGAAAATTATTTTTAAAAGTAAAACAGACCGCGTTATGGGGAAAAAAAAGGCCAGAACACCCACTGTGAGGGTTCCACACAAACTTAGTTATGTACCCAGGAATCGTGAATTTCGATATTTTTGCCTGTTATCGATATTGATACTGGCAAGATACTGGTTCTGGAAATTCCAAGACTATAGAGAATGTTTTAATTTCAAGTTTGAAATTGGATAACAAATGACAGAAAAGTATTTTATCCTGTGGTACAATTACATATGATCACTTTTTCAATTTTTCCTTTACTTGTACTATGAAACTTTGCTTTTTGCCAAAAACCTACAGGTTTTGACGAGTGAGTTTGCGAGTGTCAAAATATGTGACATAAATGGCCGTATCTTTTACTTGCATTGACACTAATATGCCTACCCATTCAGATGAAAGACGAGTCTTAACAGACGGATGGACAGTTAGTCTGATAACAAATGACAAAAAAAATTTCAGGTGATATAATTACAAATTCACTATTCTTGGATGTTTTCCTTTACCTGTGCTGTGAAACCTCTCCTGTTGCCAAATTTTGCAATTTAGGCCAACAGGAAGGCCCTTATAGGTTTTGATTATCGAAATATCTGACATGAATTGCCTTTCTTTTGATTGCACTGACTTGAAAGCTTAAATGTTTTACATCGTAGCGTAGAGCTTAATATGTGACTTAAGTTTCAACTTGATACTTCTAACGTTTCTTGAGGAAATGGAAAGACAGAGGCAGACAAACAAATGGACAGACAAGATAGTAATACTAAAGTGTTCCGTTTTTACCGACTGAGGTACAGAATCTATATCTAAATCCATACTCCGCGAGCCACCTGACGGTGTGTGGCGGAGGGTACCTTGACTACCTCTATCGGTTCTCCCTTCTATTCCAGTCTCGTATTGTTCGTGGAAAGAAAGATTGTCGGTATGCCTCTGTGTGGGCTCTAATCTCTCTGATTTTATCCTCATGGTCTCTTCGCGAGATATACGTAGGAGGGAGCAATATATTGCTTGACTACTGGGTGAAGGTATGTTCTCGAAACATCAACAAAAGCCCGTACCGAGCTACTGAGCGTCTCTCTTGCAGAGTCTTCCAATGTTTATATATCATCCCTGTAACGCTTTCGCGATTACTAAATGATCCTGTAACGAAGCGCGCTGCTCTCCGCTGGATCTTCTCTATCTCTTCTATGAACCGTATCTGGTACGGATCTCACAACGGTGAGCAGTATTCAAGCAGTGGGCAAACAAGTGTACTGTAACCTACTTCCTCTGTTTTCGGACAGCATTCTCCTAAAAAGAAGAGAGTGACAGGTTTTCCGGCACACTTGAAAATCTGGCATTTATGAAGACGGGCTGCGTCAATGTATACAGGGTTATCCACAATGATCTGCGGGATTTCAGTAGACGATTGCACGAAAATTACAGGATGTACAGAGAATACACACACCTCAGTGGACAAAGTATCTTCTCAGGTTTTCAACTCACATTACAGGTGCTCAGTATGTACACCATTTGTGATTCACTGAAGTCAGTGACACGAATTGTCCTGGAAGGCGCGACCGCAGTCCGCTTTGGAAATCTGTTCACTGGGTTGCCTGTCTGCAGGCGCGAACTAACACGATGCGCCATCGCGGAGGTGTTGCTTTGTCTCCGTTTACGAATCGCACCTTGGAAAGGTTCTCTGTCCACTGTTGTCTGTCATTTTTCTTTACATCTTGTAGTTTTCACACAGTTGGCTTCTGAAATTCCATGAGGTACTTATAGGTAACCGAGCACTTGCCTCTTTCTCATTATCTTTAGTGAAACGGTAGTCAAACTACGGCACGTAGGTCGCATGGGGCCCGAATAAAGTATTCGTGCAGTCTGTGGTTCTCAGCCATACATTAATATGCACCTAACAGCTACCAGCGATTCTAATAAGACCTCCCTAAGAGTACAATTTTTCCGCTCTGTAACAAACAAAAATACTCGCAGAAACAGCAATATTTTAAAATCTGTTGTGAACTTCTTTATGTAATATATTGTACACAGCAATTTTTTTTAAATGTACTACGGTGGTGGACTCAAAAGGACAAATTACTCGTATTATGGTGTAACTATATAGCCATTGATGACAGATTACGCTTGATAATGGTCATTTGACCGAAACTAGTAGTGAAGCGCATCGTGCAAAATAGAGGACAACTGAAGGCTCACCATCAATTTCAACAAATTAAAAATGTGCCTAATTTTAATTGACGTTGTGAATTCGACCGTAGGTTAAACAGAGTCGGTCGCTTACCTCATGGCCAGAGCAGAGCCACTGCGAGGTTAGAGCTTGTTAGAGAGGATATGATGTTTTGCTTGAGAAGTCGCTAAAGTTAGTACCGAACAACTAGCGTTCGGCTGAAATCGGCCGATTTGGTTGTGGCGACAGTCTCACACGTAGCGTGGCTCGAGGTCTATGTTACGTTTAAAGATGACAGTCCATTGTAAGATGGCGAAGCTAACGAATGTTAGTACCAAATAAAGGTTGTGGTATTAGACTGATCCGAAGCGTGGCCTATGTTTACACTCACGCCACATTTAATTGGTAGAGTTCAGTCGAATGCCAGTTGTCGTGCAATCAGTTTAGTCGATCGTGTTTTTTGTTTTGCGGTGCTGACAGCTAATGGGGCTGCGAGACTCGTACCGATCAGATGCTGTCATATAGATTTTGACGCGGAAGTAAAATGGACTCGTGACTGCGCATTACAGACCCAGCACTGGGGTACTTTTTGTGGCAAGAAGTATAAAATCAAATTAAGACTGCGATTATACAACGCAATGAGTATAAGGTAAATGGCCTACAGTACCTTCAGTAAACTTTTGTAATCGTGTCTCACACTGCAAAATGCATTTAAATGTAAGTACAGTTACTGTTATTGGTCAATTGATCCTCTGCTCCGACAGACAATACGGCACCTCTTCAGGCAATTATAGTGTCATGACATTGCGGTCGCTGAGGGTGGCAGCAGTTTGAAACCGTTAACAGAGAAGTGTATAAGATCTAATAACATACTAATTTATCTAATTTACCAATTAACGACAAGATCGGTACCTTTACAGCCCGAGGTACTGCCTCACAATGTCAGTACTGGCTCCTGAGCAAAAAAGTTTGACTACCACTTCTCTAATCTAATGACATACTACAGAACGTAAGCTCAGGATGTAAGTCAGAGGGACGTTCCGGGGGTAATTATAAAGGACCAGCTCAGCCCAGCTCAGAGAGAGCGCGAGAACTAGTATCAGCTGCTAATACGACCTTAGCCACCAGCGAGAAACGTACCATTAGCAAGAGAAACAAAACAACTCTCACATTTCATTCTTTTCAGCTCTCAAACATGACATACTTCACGTTGCTGTTACTTTGTAAAGCGGAGGGCATCGAAACAACATATTTTCAACATGTTGCCAGAAATGTATCTGCTTTGCGGATACTACACATTGTGTTGGTATGTGGAAGGCTAACGTCGAGCTCTAAAAACATTAGGAAAAAGAAAGCACGTCAGGGGCAAAAGGAAAACCGCAAAATGTGACGTCCCGAGTTCTTGGGAATTACGCGAGCACGTTACGTGACTCGTCTGCGGTAACTGCTTACTTAACGGCTGAGACACTTCCGAGACGCTACAAACCGAGTTAGTGTTACAGACATGAAATGTGGTCTAGACAAGAGACGTGAAAATTGCTTGTCTCGTTTTTAGCTACGAGATTATTTTGTTGACCGGTCATGAAACACTTGTGGGCACTGTTAGCGAGTAACACAGGTGAACTTTCAACCAGCATTTGGACTATGAAAACCCATTCTTCATCAAGACTGTATTGTTTTTAAGAGTTTCAGATCATAAAAATCGAGCTCTGAAAACGTCAGGTTTAGCTCACGGAGCTCTGTTAACAGGTAAGATCTTAATCAGCCTGAGGCTCCTATTTTTCTGTCGTGTTCACGATTTCTAGTTTTAGATATGGAAGTGTAATTACCTTGTATTAATGACAAAATTATTTTAATTGAAAAGACATTCTACTTTAACTATCAGGAACGTTTGTCAATTCTTGTACTGGATTCGAGCTAGAGAGTCTCGTATACAACTGTTTCAGAAGCTTTTACTCTGAGAAATTACATAACTAAAGGCGTACCCGGAGTGTGACATAATACTGAACCAGTGTTTCAAAGACATGGAGCGTTCAAAGAGATTTACACAACGCAATATTTGAAAATAACTGAATATAGTTTATTTTTATAAAAAATGCAATGCGAAGAAAAGCAATGCTTCTTCTCATCAGTATCCGCCATAACATCCCCGACGTAATACTGTGCTGCTTGCGTGTTTTTTACGTACCCAGGAGTGATGCGTTCGTAGAGACTTAAGCGAAATCAGTTTCCCGCTCTCCATTCAATATATGCCATTCTTGGAACATTTCCCACTGGATTTTATCGACCGCCTGACGCGTTGATGTTGTCGAAACCCCGTGGTAAATGACGCAGATCCGATTCAGTTATTTTTCAAATTGATGCTCTTGTTCTTTCATGATAAAGAGTGAAACCATAGAAGTAATGCCGCCTTTAGGGCTACAAGTGTGCCGTAAGTTAACTACATATTTCGAGAATCTATGCGTTCAGTAGCGCTCCTATGAACGACTACCAAATTACTGCCTTTAAAATTAGCCCGACGAGGCACTCTGAAGCTTCGCTAACCAGTGTTCATTTTCTGAGAGACTGAAGAGAGGAGTCTATAATTCATTTCTTCTGCACGTTGCCCTCCCGTTCCTCGCTTCCCCCCCCCCCCCCCCCTTCCCCTCTCCCCGGAAATCAGCTCTTGCGAGATGTTCCACGAACATCCTGTGAGCTTACAAGGTGCCAGCATGACAGGATACCGGTGCAGCGATAGCGGAGACTTTATTTAGTCTTAGGGTGATAAACTAGGTGGTCCTGCTGCATGGCCAACTCTATTATCAGTTATGACACGGACTGACGCATCGTTCAGGGATGGTATGAAGAGCCTAACGAACATAAAACTAGCGTATGATTATGTTACACCGAACCAAGCGTAGTCGCTGTCTTTCTTGTTCCGTGCGCAACACAATGTTTGATTTAGAAACTGCGAGAAAAATCGAAACAGCCGAATTCTTATCGGGAAAAGTTTACTATGAAATTAGCTGACGAACGCGACATTGCCCGGGTATTCATTTTGCCAGTTTTTTTTTATTAGAAACGAAAACAAAAAATGAACTGTGTTTTTAGTGAAATAACGAAAAAATTTCATTTCCATGTTTTCGTGAAAACGCCTTTGAAATTATGAAACAGTCATACAAATAAACATGCATAAATGAATAAGTACTGTATCCAGATTAAGAAACGTGATCCCGATAGTCTCTGTACGCTTGGCGCATCTGCTTCGTAGGTTTACAAGGCCGATTCTGTAAAAGTCTCCGTAGCAATGGATCTTCATAGATCTATAGACAGTTATCATTTTGGCCTACAGCCGTTTCCGCTTCGCAACTGAAAGCTGTTAAAAATCACTGCCAGATATTAGGGATTTCCTTGAGTCGACTGTAGCAGTGTTTTATCAGTGAAGAATAAATGTACTGTATTAAAACTTCATGCACTATGCGGCATTCTGCCAGTATCTCAGTGTTTAAATCTCTTAAACTGTGTGTCGTACAGTGGTATATTTATGTAGTTACATTCTGCGGCCTGTATGGATAACGTCTGCGAGAAGCGTTGCGAACTGAGTTAGCAGCAATTTTTCCTGCACTTCTTGGAGACGTCTAGTCCACGCGCAGTTCTACGCAGCTGCTCATACACCACGCCTAGCTGCAACACACATTCCGCACGATGAAAACGGAGTTTTGGAAGTCAATGTGTCTCGTCCTGTTTACATGCACACCACATCTGAATATCCTAGTCCGAAAAAAGTTATTTTACACGAATAGTGTCTGCAAATGAGCTATTCCAGTTTGTCAATTTTTTTAAGCACGCCAATGAACCAAAAGAGGAGAGAAAGATTGTGCAAGAAAGTATTTTCGAACATTTTATCCATACCAAACTGTTTTATTAGACCCATCTAGACAAAAAATATTGTGGAAAGCTTGAAATGATAACTGGTATCCATCTATTCTCTACGATCCTATGCAGAAACGCCTCTTACAGCTAAACTTAATTTTCAACATTCTTCTATAGCACCGCATTTCAAACGCTGTTTTTTTTCTGTTCCAGTTTTCCCAGTCCATGATTCACTACTATACGATACAATGCCGTGCTCCGAATGTGCATTCTCTGAAATTTCTTCCTCAAGGTATTATACCAGTAGACGTCTTTTGACAAGGAATGTCACCTTTGCTTGTGTTAGTCCTTATATCGTCCTTGCTTCGTCCGTAATGCGTACAGAATTTTTGTTTCATTGAACAGAATTTTTGTTTCATTGAACAGAATTTTTGTTTGTTCGTGAGGCTGTGCTCCGCAATTACCGATTTCTGCAGTTCTCTATTTTTAATATGCCGCTCGTGTTCTGCACAGCGGTCGGAAACGGTACGAATCGTCTGACCTATATAATTACTTCCACACTTACAGGGTATATAATAAACTCCCGGGACCCTGAGGCCGACATCGTCCTTCACAGAGCGCATGAGCTACTTAATTTTCTTAGGAGGACGAAAAATCGGTCTTATTCCTCCTCTACGCAGGACTCTTCACATTTTGCTGGAAATCGAGCCACAAAAAGGAAGAACCACAATCGGTGTTTCATCCTGCGAGTGTGCAGCATTTTCACGTTTCCTTTATATCGCGTGCACGATAGCCATTGTTTCGGAACACGTACTTCAGATGGTTAATCACGTACCTTAAATGGTCCTCGTCAGAAACAGTTTTTGCTCTATATACCAAAGTGTTCGAAACGGCTATCTTCTGAGTAGGATGATGGAAACGCCCGTTCGCCTGTCGTCGTACTAAAACGTTTAAGAAAGGCAGTCTACCTTTCTTCTCCATCTCGACAGTGAACTGGATGTTCGAATGTAGGCTGTTCATGTGTTCCATGAAATGTTCGAGACCTTCTGCGCCGTGTGGCCAGATCAGAAAAGTATCGACAACGTAGCGATAGAATAAAGATGGACGAAGGGGAGCCGAATTTAATACACGTTCTTCAAAATTCTCCATAAAAAAGTTAGCCCGTGACTGAGACAACGGAGAGCCCATCGCCGTACCGTCCGTCATTTCATAAAATTTATTGCCATACAAGAAGTAGGTGGTCCTCATCACGTGCCGACCAATCAGAAGCCGTCCACGGGCTGTACATAAGGCTAACCACAGCAGCAGTGAAGACAGTCAGCTCTAGACGATGACGATGGAGGTAATCGTCGAAAGTTCGAGATTTTATCCAGAACTGACGCGGCAAGAATACCGAGAATGTTTTACATACCTTTTTTAACAGATTGTGGAAACTGAAATAGAGATGTCAAAAACTTGTTTCCAGAGTCGATACTAGCGCGTGTACATGTCGAACCAGAAGCGGCACTGGGAAATCGCTTTAAGGGAAACCGAATTTTGGAGGCGTTGTGTACACGCGTAGTGTGGTGGTGTAAACAGGCTGAGTCACTCGCTCGGCCGGCTGTGGTTCGCCGCGCATACAAGTCTCCTCGTGTCGCGCCTCGCGCGCCCGCCGCCAGGGGCAGGGTCGAGCTGGTATTCCGGTTTCCCAAGGGCAGACTGCACCGCGGCCCGCCGATACCACCGCAGCTCCTCAACTACTACTACTTCTTCTCCGACCGCCACGGGCGCCTATGAGGAGGGCTTCGCTGGCGACGCTCTCCTCCTGTGCACCAATGTGCCTCCGCACTGCTAAATATCACACGCAAGGGGACATGTGCGGATGTCTCGTGGTAACAGAATGTATTGCGTCACCCCTGGAGTATTATTTCTGTACAGACTGTCGCCTATCACGAGTGGTCGTTTTTGTTTACACGTCGGCGCCAAAAACTGCGCGCGTTGTGAGAGCAGACTGGCGCGCAGCTTGGAGCCTGAACGATCACAAATGAGGCTATGAGCGACCATCCTTCTTACAAAAATGTTGAACTCTACCAATACAATTATGATGCGGGGCGATTTGGCTACCCCTAGGGGCGAGTTGGCATAAGCTCGTACGCGTAGGGCTACTTAGAGCACAGCATTATCCGAGGCGATACCTTTTATTTTATCTAAACTTGACGTAACTTCCTCTTCATCAAATAAATTGTCCCAAGAATAAAAACTACCTCTAAATCTACAGACATCCTCTGCAAGCCACCGTAGGGCGCATGGCGGAGGGCACCCTGTACCACTAATAGCCATTTTCTTCCCAGTTCCGCTCTCAAATAGAGCTAGGGAAAAACGATTATCTATAAGCCTTCGTATGAGCCCTAATTTCTCGTATCTTCGTGGTTCTTACGCGAAATGTGTGCTGGCGGCAGTAGAATCGTTCTGTAGTCAACTTCAGATGCCGGTTCTCTAAATTTTCTTAGTAGCTTTCCTCGAAAAGAACGTCACCTTCCCTCCAGCGATTCCCATTTAATTCCCAAAGTATCTCCATAACACACAACGTGTCATTGCAACCACCAGTAACAAACCCAGCAGCCCGCCTCCGAATTGCTTCGATGTCTTCTTTTAATCCGACGTGGTGAGGATCACAAACAATCGAGCAGTACTCAAGAATGGGTCACACCAGTGTCCTACGTCCTCTTTCACAGATGAAAGACACTTTCCCACAATTCTCCCAGTAAATCAAAATCGACCATTCATCTTCCCTACCACAATCCTCAGCCGCTTGTTCCATTTCAAATTGTTTCGCAACTAGATATTTAATCGATGTAACTGTATTAAGCAGGACACTACCAATGTTGTATTCGAACATTACCGCTTTGTTTTTCTACTCATCCGCATTAACTTACACTTTTCTTCTTTTAGAGCTAGCTGCCTTTATCACACCAACTAGAAATTTTTTCGATGTCATCTTGTATCCTACAATCACTCAACGACACCTATCCGTACACTACACCAAACCGCCTCAGATTGCTGCTCGCGATTTATGTATACAGAAAATAACAGCTGTCCTGTCACACCTCTAGGGCACACCTGACGATACCTTTGTCTCTCACGAACACTCGCCGTCTAGGACAACATGCATCTACATCTACATGGTTACTCTGCAATTCACACTTAGGTGCCTGGCATAGGGTTCATCGAACCATTTTCATACTACTACTATACCAATCCACTCTCGAATGCCGCGTGAGAAAAAGGAACACCTAAATCTTTCTGCTCAACCTCTGATTCCTCTTATTTTATTATGATGATCATATTTCCCTTCGTTGGTGGCTGTCAACAAAATATTTTCGCATTCGGATGAGAAAGTTGGAGATTGAAATTTCGTAAATAGATCTCTCCGCTAAGAAAACTGCCTTTGTTTCAGTGACTGCCACTCGCGTATCATATCAGTGAAACTCTCACCCCTATTGCGCGATAACACGAAACGAGCTGCCCTTCTTTGCCCTTTTTCGATGTTCTCCGACTATCCTACCTGGTAAGGATCTCATATCGCGCAACAATATTCCAGCAGAGGACGGGCAAATGTAATGTAGGCTGTCTCTTTGGTGGGTTTGTCGCATCTTCTAAGTGTTCTGCCAACAAAGCGCAATCTTTGTTTCGCCTTCCCCACAATATTATCTATGTGGTCTTTCCAATTTAAGTGCCTCGTAATTGTAATTCCTACGCTTTTAGTCCAATTGGCAGCCCTTAGATTTGTGCGATTTATCGTATGCCTAAAATTTATTGGGTTTCTTTTTGTACCCATGTGGATGACCTCTCACTTTTCTTTGTTTAGTGCTAATTGCCACTTTTCGCACCATACAGAAATTCTCTCTAGACCATTTTGTAATTGGAATCGATCGTTTGATGATTTTACTAGACGGTAAATTACAGCGTCTTCTGCAAACAATCTAACAGGGCTGCTCAGATTATCACCTAGATCATTTGTATAAATCAGGAACAGCAGAGAGCCTATGACACTACCTTGCGGAACGCCAGATATTACTTCTGTGCTACTCGATGATTTACCGTCTATCACTACGAACTGTGACCTCTCAGAGGAAATCACGAATCCAGTCACACAACTGAGACGACACTCCATATGCACGCAACTAGATTAATAGTCGCTTGTGAGGAACGATATCAAAGGCCTTCTGGAAAGCTAGGAATATGGAATGGAACTGAGATCCCTTGTGGACAGCACTCATTACTTCATATGAATAAAGAGCTAGCTGTGTTGCAAAACAACGATATTTTCTGAATCCGTGTTGGTTACGTACCAATAAGTCATATTCTTCCAGATGATCCATAGTGTTCGAGTATAGTATATGCTCCAAAATCCTACTGCAAATTGAGGTCAGTGATATGGGTCTGTAATTCAATGGGTTACTCGTACTTCCTTTCTTGAATATTGGTGTTACCTGTGCTACTTTCTAGTCTTTAGGAACAGACCTTTCGACAAGTGAGCGGTTGTATATGGTCGTTAGGAAAGTCGCTAATGTGTCTGCATACTCTGCAAGGAACCTGATTGGTATACCATCTCGACCAGAAGATTTGCCTTTTTAAGTGATTTGAGCTGTTTCGCAACACCTAAGATATCTACTTTTATGTCACTCATGCTAACAGCTGTTCTGGTTTCGATTTCTGGAATATTTTTTCGTCTTCTTTCGTCAAGGAATTACGGAAAACTGTATTTAGTAACTCCGCTGTAGTGACACCAACATCGGTAACATTTCCATCGCTACCGCGCAGTGACTGTATTGACTGTGTTTTTGCCACTGGTGTACTTTACTTACGACCAGAATCTCTTTGGGTTTTCTACCATATTTTGAGACAATGTTTCATTGTAGAAACTATTAAAAGCATCTCGCATTGACGTCCGCACTAAATTTCGAGCTTCCGTGAAACTTAGCCAGTTTCTTCTGAATTTAGAATGCTTTTTTCGTTGCTTCTGCAACAGTGTTCTGACGCGTTTTGTGTACCATGGCTGATCAATCTCGTATCTTATTAACTTATGAGGTATGAATCTATCTATTGCTGTCGATACTGTATCTTTGAATTTGAGCCATATCTGGTGCACACTTACATAATTAGCATACTGTGTTCTGTTACTCGAGAAGATTTCGAGCCACTCATAAATGTTCAAATGTGTGAGAAATCTTATGGGACTTAACTGCTAAGGTCATCAGTCCCTAAGCTTACGCACTACTTAAGCTAAATTATCCTAAGGAGAAACACACACACACACACACACACACACACACACACACACACACACACACACACACCCATGCCCGAGGAAGGTCTCTAATCTCCGCCGGGACCAGCCACACAGTCCATGGCTGCAGCGTCGTAGGCCGCTCGGTTAATCCAGCGCGGCGCCACTCATATCTGTGAACTTATTCAATATGCTCGTGCCTTCGTTAACAGTCTGCAGTGGCACGCCGTGTCAAATGCTTTCCGGAAATCTAAAAGCAAGGAATCTGCCTGTTCCCGTCCATCCATAGTTCATATATATCATGTGAGAAAAGGGCAAGCTGAGTTTCGCACGAGCGATGCTTTCTATAACCGTGTTGATTCGTAGCATAAGCTTCTCAATCTCAAGGAAATTTATTATATTTGGACTCAGAATATGTTCAAGAATTCTGGATTTTAGGGATATTCGCCTGTAATTTTGCGGGTCCCTTCTTTTACACGTCTTATATACAGAAGTTATCTGCGCTTTCTTATAGCTGCTTGAAACTTTGTTTTGGGCGAGAGATTCGCTATAAATGCAAGCTAAGTAAGGGACCAAAGTCGTAGAGTACTCTTTGTAAAACCGAACTGGGATTCCATCCGGACCTGGCGACTTATTATTTTGCGATTCTTTCACTTGTTTCTCTACGCCAGGGATGCTTATAAGAACTCCGTCCACACGGCGGTCTGTTTCATGGTCAAACGACAGTATTTTTGTGCCATTCTCCTACGTGAACGGGTTATTAAACGCGAAAAATAAAAGTTCGGCTTTCGTTTTGCTATCCTTACTGCCACACCAGACTGGTGAACGAGTGACTGGATGGAAGCCTCAGACCCGCTTAGCAATTTTACATACGACAAGAATTTTCTCGGGCTTTCCGCCATATCTTTTACTAATGTGTGACGTGGAGTTGTATGTTGGTGCACAGATGTTTGCACAGAAGCACGAATCTACTCGTAAAGAAATAATGTTTGAAAAAGTAAGTTCTGGTTGAATGTATATACAACTCTATGAACCTAAATGTGTGAACAAATAATGAATCCTTGAAGAAAAATAAAATTCTGTTTGTTGTTATGATCACCTATACAGTATGTGATCAAAAGTATCCGGACACTCCCCCAAAAATAAGGTTTTTCATATTAGGTGCATTGTGCTGCCACATACTACTAGGTACTCCATATCAGCGACCTCAGTAGTCATTAGACATCGTGAGAGAGCAGAATGGGGCGCTCCGTGGAACTCACGGACTTGGAACGAGGTCAGGTGTCACTTGTGTCATACGTCTGTATGCGAGATTTTCACAATCCTAAACATCCCTAGGTCCACTGTTTCCAATGCGATAGTGAGGAGAAAACGTGAGGGGACACGTACAGCACAAAAGCGCGCAGGCCAAACTCGTCTGTGGGCTGACAGAGACCACCGACAGTTGAAGAGGGTCGTAATGTGTAATAGGCAGACATCTATCCAGACCATCATACAGGAGTTCCAAACTCTTTCAGGATCCACTGCAAGTACTATGACAGTTAGGCGGGAGGTGAGAAAACTTTGATTTCATGGTCGAGCGGCTGCTCAGAAGCCAACCCATCACGCTGGTAAGTGGCAAACGACGCCTCGCTTGGTGTAAGGAGCGTAAACATTCGACGATTGAACATTGGAAAAACGTTGTGTGGAGTGACGAATCACGGTACACAATGTGGCGATCCGATGGCAGGGTGTGGGTATGGCGAATGCGCGTTGATCTTCATCTGCCAGCGTGTGTAGTGCCAACAGCAAAATTCGGAGGCGGTGATGTTACGGTTTGGTCTTGTTTTTCCATGGAGGGGACTTGCACCCCTTGTTGTTTTGCGTGGCAGTATCACAGCACAGGCCTGCAATGATGTTTTAAGCACCTTCTTGCTTTCCACTGTTGAAGAACAAATCGGGGATGGCGATTGCATCTTTCAACACGATCGAGCATCTGTTCATATTGCACGGCCTGTGGCGGAGTGGCTACACGACAATAAAATCCCCATAATAGACTGGCCTGCACAGAGTCCTCACCTGAATCCTATAGAACACCTCTGGGATGTTTTGGATCGCCGACTTCGTGCCAGACCTCACCGACCAATATTGATACATCTTCTTAGTGCAGCACTCAGTGACGAACGGGTTGCCATTCCCCAAGAAATCTTCCAGCACCTGGTTGAACGCATACCTGCGAGGGTGGAAGCTGTCAGCATGGCTAAGGGTGGGCTAACACCATACTGAATTCAAGCATTATCTATGGAGGGCGCCACAAACTTGTATGTGATTTTCAGTCATGTTTCTGGATACTTTTGATCACATAGTGTAGTTATTCAAACAGAATTAGTTCATTGTCTTATATCAACCATACGTGTACGACTTGGGTGTTCTTTTAAGCAGGTGGATTCAATTTCCGCACGATCATATCAAATTGAATCTTCTCCGCCTGGCCGTCTCCAGTTTTTTCCGTAATTGACTATGGTGGACACGAGAATCGTATTGGCATCTGTTTCGAAAGTATCCACAGGATACTGGCAGAGATGATACTTCACGGAAACAAAGTCATTTACATGGAATTCATGGTGATGATGAGGCCCTTGAGATTGTGGGGGAATCGTTATGGTCTGGTCCTATGTGACCTGTTGTCATATTTCTGAGGTTCTCGATAATTCGTGGCGACTGTCGAATGAGAACCCAGAGTATGAAACTCTTCGCCATGGAGAGGCTCTTCAGCCCCTGAACTATCACTGAGAAAGGCCAAGCTATTGTCACTTCCGGTACAGCTGATGTCAGAAATGCCGTCATCATAATACGAAGGGGAAAGTTCAGAGTGACATTTTCTGGGATTTTTTTTTTTTCGACTTGAGAACCTTAGCCGTCGTGCCCATTTTTGACTGTTCGTGGCTTTTTCTTCTTCTTGGCTCTTTTAGACAGATCTTTGACGGGTCTGCCTGTTATAATAGCGGTAAAGCATATTTTCTCGACCGTGGTTGGATTGCTGTTGTGGCCTAGCTGTCGGGAAAGGGCACATTCCTTTTCCGCTGATGTGTATGTATTCATTTTTTTTACAGAAACTGTTCCTCTTTTAACCGACGGTAATGAAAGCTTTAGTTGGCATAGGTGTGATGCAAGTTGTCATAGGTATGTCAACTCCCCCCATATCTAAGTATACTAACAAGTCCCACGGCGATATCAAAAACTAAATATATACCACACAATGCTAAACGTCAGAAACGAAAGATTATGACTTAAGTCCGCAATTAAAATCACTCTTCCGGAAACAGCAGTCGGTAGCTGCTCAATTTGTTTTACAGGTTCACCACAATAAAAAATTACGACGAAAAACATTACCCACCAGTCAGAAAAACAATTAAACAGGGGTACTTCCCTCTTGACGGTTCTAAGTAGACTCAAGTTAGGGTTGATTGTGCAGCCTTACGTCCACTCGTCACTAGACGGAAGACAGCGTTGTAGTTTCTTGGTGGCAGGAAACAGGAGCAGTGTGCCAACTAGCCCCTTATACCAACTAACCCAAGCTTTTCGCACTTTTTTTTTTGTCTACGGGATGTAGCCAGCTGTCTGTTTTGAGTTTCATTTCGCTACAAATAAGCCATAATTAGCACTTGTTAGCGTAATACAGCACTAGGATTACAATTTTTAAGCAAAATATTCGAGCAGAAAGTACCCTGAGGTGCTACCTAATTATACATTTTCATCATCAGATCTGCAGAGAAACTTTTGTTACTATACATTTTTTAAGTGATCTGAATCATGAAACTACTCCCAAACCACCAAGACGAAACATTAACTAATAAATAATCTGATATTTAACAATTTTTTACTTTTTATATTTTTTGCTATAATGATATACTTAAGCGAAAAGTTTGTAAAACTCACAAGTATATACACACATCAAAAAAAGTTTTTCCTCACCCCGGTTCCCAGAACTCTTGAAGATAGCAGTTGACTATGGATATAGTATCACAGACACAGTCTCTCTGAATGTTCAGAGACATCACTAAACCCGCCTAAAGGTGTAAGCAACCATGCATGAGAAGCGCCTATTAGACGGAGGGGGTCCGACATCTGATCAGTTCCAGTCATTCCACCAGGGAGGAGGTACACGGCTCGTGTTGCCTGTAGGTCAGCCATGCCTAGACGGTAAATACCGCGGTTCGATCGCGTCCGCATTGTTACTTTGTGCCAGGAAGGGCTCTCAACAAGGGAAGTGTCCAGGCGTCTCGGAGTATACAAAAGCGACGTTGTTCGGACATGTAGGAGATACAGAGACAGGAAATATCGATGACATCCTCGCTCAGGCCGCCCAAGCAAGGGCTACTGCTGCAGCGGATGACCGCTACCTACGGATTATGTCTCGGAGGAACCCTGACAGCAACGCTACCATGTTGAATAACGCTTTTCGTGCAGCCACGGGATGTCGTGTTACGACTCAAATTATGCGCAATAGGCTACGTGATGCGCAACTTCACTCCTGACGTCCATGGATAGGTCCATCTTTCCAACTACGACACCATGATGAGCGGTACAGATTGGCCCAACAACAAGCAGAATGGACCGCTCATGTTCTCTTCACCGATGAGTGTCGCATATGCCTTCAACCAGACAATCGTCGGTGATGTGTTTGGAAGCAATCCGGTCAGACTGAACCCTTAGACACACTGCCCAGCGAATGCAGCAAGGTGGAGGTTCCCCGCTGTTTTGGGGCGGCGTTATGTGGGGTCGACGTACGTCGCTGATGGTCAAGGAAGGTGTCGTGACGGCTGTACGATATGTGAATGCCATCCTCCGACCGATAGTGCAACCTTATCGGCAGCATTTTGGCGAGGCATTCGTCTTCATGGATGACAATTCGCGCCCCATCGTGCACTTCTTGCGAATGACTTCCTTCGGGATAACGATATCGCTCGACTAGAGTGGCCAGTATGTTCTGCAGACATGAACCCTATCGAACATGCCTGGGGTAGATTGAAGAGGGCTGCTTATGGACGACGTGACCCACCAACCACTCTCAGGTATCTACGCTGTTGATGAGTGGGACAATCTGGACCAACAGTGGCTTGGGGAACTTGTGGACAGTATGCCACGACGAATACAGGCATGCATCAATGCAAGAGGACATGCTACTGGGTTTAGAGGTACCGGTGTGTACAGCAGTCTGGACCACCACCTCTGAAAGTCATGCTGTATGGTGGTACAACAAGCAACGTGTGGTTTCATGAGCAATAAGCAGGGCGGAAATGATGTTTATGTTGATCTGTATTCCAATTTTCTGAACAGGTACCAGAACTTTTGGAACTGAGGTGGTGCAAAACTCTTCTTGACTTGAGTATATTTTGTTACTGATGTTTTTGGATCCCCAATGTAGTATAGTAATAAGTGCTCTTTGATTTCCAAGGTACGGTATTTCTATAAGTGTAGAGTCTCTGGACTGTTTACAAGTTGTTTCGTGTTTGTGTGATATCCAAAAATGAAAATGTATATTTATGACGAGCTTCAGTGTTTTTCTGCTGGAACACACTTTAAGTGCGGGGGCGTACTGGAAAGTCATGCCTGCGAATTTTTTATGGAAAAACTCTTTAAGCTTATTAAATAAAACGAAAGTTGTTAACAATCTACCTTGTAATTGTTCATGTCTACGTATTTATTTCTCAACATAGTCATCCTGGCGAGGAACACATTACTCGTGACGAGAGAGAAATTTGATGATACCGTTACTGTAGAATGTTTGAGTTCGTTGTGTAGCCACAAAGCCACCACGGTTTGCGCCTCGAAGACGTTCTTTAAGTTTTGGAAACAGATTAAAATCGGATGGGACCAAGTCGGGACGGTATGGAGTACGATCGACGACAGTGAACCCAAGGCGTCAGATTGTTGCACATGTCGCAGCGCTCGTGTGTCATCTGGCATTGTCATGCTGAAGGAGAGGGTGTTCCATGTGTGGACGAACTCTTCAGAATTCGAATCTAGATCACAGCACGCAGTTTCTCAAGCGCCCGTGTAGTTAAGTTAGTCAGTGCCATGTTACACGCTACGATTCGGAGCCCTCCAGTGGCAGAGGGCTGCAAATTGAGTACGCAGACGTGAGGAATAAGGATGTACAAGGTTAATAACGCCAGTTTTATTGTAAACCTTTAAGAGTTTCACATAAAAATTCGGAGGCAGTACTTTCCAGTACGTCCTCGTAGCTTGATTATTAATTAAAATTTGTAATCCTAGTGCCATATTACTTTAAGGGGGGTAGGACGTCAAACGGGCCGACTTGGAGCAGGAGAGGCACCACAGGACATTTTAATTTTCACTGTGTATACTTTTACAAATAAATTTATAAAACTTTGTCATCATGACCAGCAAGGATTCAGGATTCACACTCATAGCAGTGGAAGTTCACAAACATGACAAAATAATTATTTTTTTACACATGAAATTTCATCATTTTTTCAGTTACTGTTGGCAGAATTTGGTGCTATAGGTACACTTTTCTTCATAAGTAGGAGAGACTCTTAGATGAATTTTGCACAGCATACAAACCATACTTACAAGTGAATGAAACTCTAGAATTTATTTAATTTGTGAAAAAATGAATAATCTGTTACATTTTAAACTTCATGTTTAGAAAAAACTCAAATTTTATAGTTCATTATCTCAATTTTTACCACTGTTTTTAATAGATTTGGAAAATTCTAGAGTTTAATACACCTGATACTATCGTTCGTATTCTGTGCAAAATTCGTCGAAAAATCTCTCCTAGTTGTGAAGAAAAGTGTACCTATAGGAACATATATAAGTGAAAAACTGATGAAATTTCAGATATAAGAAAAAAATTATTTTGTTACGTTTTCGAACTTCCACTGCTATGGGTGTGAATCCAGTACCCTTCCTGGTCATGCTGAATAAGGTCTATAAATTTATTTGTAGAAGTATAGACAATGGAAATTAATATGTCCTGTAGTGCCTCTCCTGCTCCAAGTCAACCCGTTTGACGTCCTACCTCCGTTAAGGAATGTTGAATATAACTTATTCAGAAAGCAAAAATGATACATGATACACTGTTCCACCTGAAGATAGGTGTATTATCCCTCAAAACGCTTCGTGGGAGAAAATAAAAAGTGGCTCACTCAGATACTTGGTTTTAATTGATCGTTCCGGAACGCAGCACAGACCTGCATCACATCCACGTCGCATCGTATGTTCAAGATGGCCTCCATGGGATTGCAGGTGACAGATATTTGCGGTTGTCGTGCAGGATATACGTAATCGTACTTTGGCTTATACCTTGTTGGCGCGCCACTTGCCTGGAGCTTGTACTATGGTTCGTCTCAGCATCCCATAGAATTCCATCCTCCAAATACGGTGTATGCTCAGTCCGCCTCCTCCCTGAAAGGACCCATGATCACATAAATGCCCAAAAAAAGGCTTGAAATGTTGTGTGACGTGGTTTGTGTCTGTGAGGGTACTCGTTGTGGTATAGCCGTGCTGCCTCTCGAGCGTTTCCTCTTACTAGGCCGTATACAGACACCATCCCGGCTTGTTCCCGGCATCAATACCGGAACATTCGGCTGCTTTCAGTACGCTGACTCAATCTCACAATCTGCTGTACGCAAGGAACACATGGCATGTGGTCCGACGAACTAACTGTCTCTCGTCAGCGCCATCTACCGTGGCAGTGACGCATTTCCGGACGCGTGCTCATAGGACCTTTTTTCCTCTATTACCAGTTATCAATCCGTCCCTGCAGTTCGTAGGTTTCATTATTATCCACCCTGTATAGGCACCGACATGCAGACAAAGGAATAGTGTGGCATTCGTGCCTTTCCGTTGTTCGTGGGATAAATGCGGAAACGTGGACAATGACAACGTTATTACAGAATGCGTTCAAACAGGACGAACGTGCTATTATTATTTTCTTGCCTTTCGATGGACAAACATCCATCTGAGAATGAAGAATCGTTAATAAAGGCGAAACGTCCAGGAAAACTGCTTCATGAAAACGCACGTCCTATATCACCAATGTCATAACACAAAAGTTACGCCAACTGAAGTGGGAGACACTAGAAGACCGCCCTATAGTCCTCATCTCTGCCTACGCGATTATCACACTTTCGGTCCCTTAAAAAAAGACCTTGTTTATCTGAAGATTTCTGTCGGACGAGCACATGCGGCAGGCAATTACGGACTACTTCATACAGCAGGACGCGGTGGTTTACCAAACGGGTATCTTCAACCTAGTGCGTAGGTTATTTCAATGCTAACGGCGATTTTGCCTGATTAGCACACCGATCTTGCACTGCACGGTCTTCGAACTGAAACTTTTTGAGGATCCCTTATATTTCATATGGAGAAGGGTTCAAACCTCTACTGTCCCATCAACTGGCTCTGACCATGGTTTTAAGGAGGTTTATGGAGGTTTACATTGATTATAAAGCAAGTGTTGGACTCATAAATCTTCCCCAAGATATTTCCAATTGGATCTCCCCCTGTCCTATTGCCAGATCACCTGGTATTTGGCAGCAGTTGCTTCTACAGTTCAGCTCTCGAATAGGGCTCTCTACTAGACACTACAAAATATATTGAAAATAAAAGTATGATCCACTAAGCGCTGTGTGTCCAGTGCCCTGTATGGTTGCATGAACATCGTACTTTCGCTGAAGAGCGGCGAAAATATTGACAAATTATGAGAGAAATGTAGACAGTCTCACTGGTGGAGATTACTTTTAAAGGTCTGGTAAGTCTGTGTAATTTGACGATACGTAGGCGACAGCATGGTCTACACAATGTGTTTTCTAAAATACCAGTATAAAAACGGAATTCTTCCGTGGCTCGCACCTCGGATTCTATTGGTGACAGAAAGGTAGGATCAAGTATTTTGGATAGACCCTGGGGCTAGGGACCATTTGTATCCCCAACAGAAGGCTCCTATTAGCATCACTACCCTGCAGTAGGAGCGTCGAAGTATATTTATTACAATCTTCTCTCCCGCTTAGGCAAACGGAGCAAACTGATTAGTGCGTCACAAGGGGATTATGAAAACACCATTAGTTCATGGGCGGTTGCTTAGCCTCTGTAAAGAGGTTTACCATTTTTTTCGTACCGATACAGAGCCGCGGATTCCAAGATTTCTAAGCACAAAAGATGGGTGAAATTTTTGCGATATGTTCCTGAGATCTGATGTCAAACATTCTTAAAAATTTTCTTGATATCTCTACACATTTCCAAGATAGAGGGCGTCTAAATTACCCTACTTGTACAATTAAAATACGTTTGTAAATTTCTGTGTGAGGCAGAAACGTAGTTTATAAAGTGATGTAGCACGGAGAAATATGCTGCAAAGTGTGTTCGTTATCATCATAAAGGTTCTTGGAACTAAATGTTGTAGTACTGAAGCACAATAAAATTTTTGTGTCCGTAAAATCGGTCTGAGGTATAATGGGTAAGAGCAACTGACAATACGAGACAGACTCTATGACAGTGACGACGAGGAAGAGAGAGATACTGGTAGTGAGAAGAGCACCAGCAGTGGGAACGAATGAATGAGACAGCAGGAGTAAGAAAGAGCAAGAGCGAGACAGTGATAGTGAGGGGAAACAGCATAGGAGGGAATGAAGAAGACAGTGACAGATGGTGACTATACGTTGGGCTGAATGAGTGAGTGAGAATGGGAGTGGATGGGGAATAGTATTGAATGGGTATGAGGGACTTACAGCGATCGACTAGTGGGTGTGAGCGAGTTACACTTAGGGGAGGTTCAAATGGCTCTAAGCGCGATGGGACGTAACATCTGAGGTCATCAGTCACCTAGATTTAGAACTACTTAAACCTAACTAACCTAAGGACATCACACACATCCATGCCCGAGGCAGGATTCGAACCTGCAACCGTAGTAGCACCGCGGTTCCCGACTGAAACGGCCCTGAACCGCTCGGCCACAGCGGTCGGCCTTAGGGGAGCTTGTGGGAGTTAGAGGTGAGTTGCATGTTAAAAAGAGCGCTAATACGTTCGCATACCAAAATTTATGCGAATAATTTTAAAAGTGCTGGGGAAGATAGAATGAGGCAGCTGGTACCTCACTTTTCAGTCAGGGTCTTTTAAATAAACAGGAAGATGTTCGTATTTTTTGTGCTCCGATAGAAACTTTTGTGCGCTGGTCTACATTACAACATTCAAACTGTGATTAAGAGTGGCTGCATTGTGAATAGTTTTTCTAAACGGGTAATGGGCCAAATAATCTTTTCCCGCCGAGTTTCTCTTTTTCTATTCCCATCCACCTTCGAAATATTCGGGTCAATGCGTAGCAGGCAAAGTAGTCATTATAGGCAGTGGTTCGTCACGGCCATAACGCCTGGCCTCTGAGCTCGTCAGCGACAGCAAAGGAGTGTGTGAGTGTGTTGTAGGCCGATGACAGAGGAATTCGACCAGCGAGCCGGCTATCGCGTCGTCCCCTATCTGTGGCACGATTGCCGTTATGAGAGGAACTTGCCCCAGTGAGTCACGGCGGGCGGCAGCGCTCCTGCAGCAGCAGCAGATAACCTCAGTCTTGAGAGGCGTCAGCTGACGGCCCGAACGCGGCGTATCGTGTTTCTGCTGTCAGAAACATTTCCGGAACCGCGGCAGACGGATTACAGCTATCCGCGTCTGCTGATTGCTTGATAGTAATGAGCGACTGAACTGGGGAGTAACTCTGTTGGCTGTGTCAGCGATAGGAATGACTCGAGTCTGAAAGAAATTCTCACGAACTTATCTTCATGAAAATGTGCATCTGCCTCGGCAGCTCTAGAGTAACGCTATCCATCGCATCGAGGACTGGGTTCGATTTACAGTACTGACAAAGATAGTTTCTCTTGCATAAGAACGCAGACTTTTGCAGGTGATGTCGATGATGTTAAAAGCTCCCGGGGCTCCTAGTGCGTCATTCTTGCAGAATCTTTCGGTGTGGCGATTCAGTCTTTTTGCAGAGATCTTCTTTAGCGAATTGTCAGAAATTTTTCCTTTTTGAAAGCACTAGGATGTGGGCGATACAACATCGTGTGGATTTTAGGAACTGCACTGATTAATACATAGTTGTGCAGAAGTTTTTATTTTTTTTACTATAAATTTCGTCGTAATTCAGACCACCTTCGGATCGTATACTGACCTACAATGTAAACATTAATGTGCCTGGAATAATCATAATATCTAGTCTAAGGCTAGTCTTAGACTACACTTATACCAGGTTTTGAAGGTGTTTCAGGCACATCAGTGTGTACATTCCAGGACAGAGTTCATGTTATATCGAAATAGAAATTTCAAGAGTTATTCGTTTTTGGAGTTGTGGAATTCACAGTTGAATACAGTTTTTATGACCCGAAGGTTGTCTGAACATGAAAGAAATCTATACTCAATGTAAGAAGTCAACTTAGTTACTTTCATGTTCCATTGATCATTTATACAGTTAATCGTAATGGAGTGGAAAGAGTCATTTACTTCACATTACACATTCATATGTAATTATGGTTACATGCTAGCCATTTACAGGATTTTGATATTTTTTTGCAGAATGGGTGCAGTTATCAAGGAGAACCTTTTTCAGTTTGTTTTCGGAATTAATTTTGCTGTCTGTCAGAAAATTTATATCATTGGGTAAGTGATCAAAAATGTTGGTGTTGGCTTTGCGTAGCCCATTTTGTGCTAAAGACAGCCTTAATGTGACGTAATGAATATCATTTTTCCTTCTGCTATTGTAATTATGTACATCATCGTTCATATTATTGACAACAAACTCCATGACGCAATAAATGTACTGCGAAGGGGTAGTGAAAATGTCCAACTCGTTTTGTATAGAAAATTACCATGGATGAGTACCACATGTTTTTGAGTAATCAAGACTTTCTTTCTTAAATATGAGTTACAACAGAACATCATATGCAAAATACGTAACTTAATGATTTATTTCTTCTCAAGATTCGTAATGACTTACGATGCAAATGTAGCTGAACTAGGTTGTTTAGGAATTCAAAAATGTATTTCTTCCAGTTTAAATTCTCATCAGCATGGACAGCTGAAATTATTGTAAGTTCCACGTGAGTTGTTATTTCCTCTTCTCGCGTTACACTTATAATTGGTGTAGAACCTCTAGATGTGCAGAACTGAATATGTCATCGCCGCGCGGAGTGGACGCGCGGTTTGAGGCGTCATGTCGCGGATTGCCTGGCCCCTCCCACCTAATGTTCGAGTGCTCCCTTGGGCATGGGTGTGTGTGTTGTTCTTAGCACAGGTTAGTTTAAGTTAGTTTAAATAGTGTGTAAGTCTAGGGACCGATGACGTAAGCAGTTTGGACCCTTAAGAATTTTTTGAATATGTCTTCTCTCTTAGAAATTTAAACACTCAATAATTCTCTTAGGAACGTTATTGATAGTTTCTTCTGTTGCTATGCGTATGTTTGGATTGATTGCAATACTAGTGACATGCATAAAAAAAGAAATTATTTGTGCTTCTTGTGTATTAGACGAAATGTCGTTTATAGATATGAGAAACAAAACTATACCTAATACTGAGCCTTGTGGAACCTCATAATCTATTTCTCCTTAGTCAGACGAAAATCCACTGCTTATATTGGCTGACATATTAAATAACTTCCAGCATTCTTTTGGTTAGATATGACGTTATCCATTGGTTAGCTATACCATCAGTTCCATAAAACCTTACTTTAGCTAGGAGAATATTTTGATTCAGACAATCAAATGTCTTAAACACGTCAAAGGAAATACCAAACGGTGCTGTTTTGTTGTCATTTAGTGCTACTAAAATTTGCTACGTGAAAGAGGAAACAGCATTCTCAGGTGAGTAACTCTTTCGAAATGCAAACTATGATTTACTGAAAGTATTATTTTTGGTCCGGTGCAATACTATTCTAGAACAGGCTATACAACCTTTTCAAAATTTTGCAAAATTTTGTCAGTATTGAAACTGTCTGTAGTTATTGACATATCACCTATCAACTTCCTTACAGATGAGTCTAACAATGACATACTTCAATCTCTCTAGGTAAATTCCCTTATTCAGTCACCCATTATTTAAGACAAGACTGAGATTGTTATGTGGGAACAAGCCTTTAGAACTCTGTTAGGAACAATATCAGATCGAGATAAAATTTTATTTTTGTGGAAACTGTATAATTTTCTTAATTTCAGATGGACAAATGGCTGACATATACATATGATTGAATTTTATGTGTGTTGTTTTTCGAACACATTGCTTCGTTTCTTCTCTTTAATTGTTTGGCTCTATATATTCTACAACTAAGAAACCATTATCAAACATTCCTGCTACCACCGGCTGATCATTTATAGCGCTTTCATTAAACGATTCAGATCGCAACATCTGTGAAAGCTGTCCATCACGTCCCACACAATTTGTTTCAGAGAACATTTTCTTCCTTTACCTGCCTCCGGAAACTCTTTCATACTAGAGGATTCATTGATCAAACAACTCTTAAAAAGGAATTAGTGATAGCAGCATACCGCGTAGTTTATAGTTTTCGTGCGATATGTGGGGGTAAGCAAACTAAGAAGAACACAAGCTAGCACTGTGAACTGCGGCTCTGTATCTGGTTGACAGCAACAGAAATCTGATAACACTCCAAGTGACATCGAGCATTCGATGCGAGGACTTAAGGTTCGAAATGATTAGGAATTGAGCGGAAAAATCCTTAGCTAACTCAACTATTTTACGATTTTTCTGTGAAGATTGAAATTTTTCTCCAGTTCCACAATGCAAAAATGGTTATCAGAAAATGCAACCAAAATGCGACCTGGGCATTTTCTCTCCATTTTGCTACAACAGGGTTTTTTTTAGGCCCCTTTTTACGTGAGGAAATCGCCTCTTAGGCTCCGCCTCGCTATAGTAGAAAGATGAATATGGGAAACACAATGACAACACGAGAAATTGGGCACACAGTGTTGGCTCCACCAGACAATAAGCTGTTGTACGACTCGTTTTACAATACTTGTGAACCTGCTATGCCAAGAGGGTGGGATGACAGATCATATCTGATTGCACAAGGGACGTAAATGTTATTTTTACTAATACTGAAGTTATGGAGGCTATGTACTGCTGGGAAGATATGGAGTACTACTAAGGAAGTAGTACTATAATAACAATAAGCTTTATATGTATAGAGCAACGTACTATTTTGTATTATGAAGCGATGGAATATCTAATAGTGGTGTGCCATCACCAGTTGTCAGCCATCTATGAACAGCTAGATTTTGTCCAGTGCTTGATACATTCACTCCCGTGTGCGAGATGATCGCAGGAAAGAATTGCAGGGGTAGACTTTCAGAAGGACAACGGGCAGGGACAAGCTGACAGCTGACGATCAAGGAGCACGCCGTGTGCTTCAGTCCGTTGAAGCGCGACCAGACACGTACGTCGATCGAGAAGGAAACATAGCTCTGGTGGTCGTGGTTGCTTTTTGTTATTTGCCTTGCTTCTCACGATCTGAAATTCTAGGGCAGAATGCTATGACATCAGTACAACTCAGGCACGCAAAATCTCGCGATCGTGAACAAGAAAGTGGGGAGCGAGAAATCAAATCAATCTATCGGAGAAAATAGGTGTAATGCAATCTCGTTATAGGTATTGCGTCTCTCGTCAATGAAGGAATAATCTGGTATCTTGTTGCACGGTAGAAAATAAACAAATGCACGCTGACGCATACGATTTGCATGCGACATAATGGATATTGTCAGCGAATAGTAGTCTGCACTCCAAGGACTATGCTAAACACATTTCTGCGGAAAACACGCTGCTACGAACTCCTTATTCTTCATGGCTATTCAAGACAGGCTACACTGGCTGACTAACTAACTTCATGTTACGTATTTTAAAAGAAAAAAGTAGCTATCCTGTTACATTTTACGTTACTTGTTATACGTACTGCTTTTCAATATAAAATATTCTAAATATAAAAAAAATTCTTCAGCTGATGTAATTTCTATCCTCTTTCAGTAATACTGCTGTAATACACTTCAGTGCCGCGATACATCAACTGTCGTTTAAGCATTTTTTTGTTTTTTATTTGTTTCGTGATTCAGTGATGTGTTATGTTGTCGTAATCATTCCATTTCTCATCTTCGCCGAGACGACATCAAGTAGAAACACTTGTAGCACGCGGCTGAACAAAGCCAGACGGGCTCTACCGGTCAATAATGTCACACGACCGTTTTATTTTTGCCCCACAGCTTATTTTAATTGTCACTGTGTGTCACTTGGAACATTTACATGCAACATAACTGCAGCACTTCATTGCAGCTTTCTGTCATTCCCGTCCCTATGACAATGAATATGTGGCGATTTAGACACTTGGCCACCCACACGAGCCAATAAAAAGCTTTTCTTATTATGATACAGAAAACATATCTGGATTTGAAATATCTTTATTTTTTCGCAAGTTTAGTTTTATTTTATACAGAAAAAGATGTCCACTGTAAAGCGTTTCCACGTTTCTCACCTAGAACACTTTCTACGATATACGGGGTGTTCCAAATATCTCTCCGCAGTTCCGTACGACAGTTAGCCGCGCTTGCCGTATGCCGCAGTGAATATACCGAAATGAAACTCAGTGAAATACAAGTTATTAATTTACTGAATATTCATTTTTACTTACCAATTTTCACATTAAATGTTGAAAGTGTCTCCCCCCTGTTGCTGAATACACAGTTCAATTCGTCTAATCATGTTTCGAAACAAAAGCCGTAATATTTCTTCTGTAACAGAAGAAAAGTGGATATTGCAGTTTTCAGTTCATCGATGGATTCTGGGCGGCTTTTATAGACAGTTGCTTTCGCTGCACCCCAGAAGAAAAAGTCAGGTGGTGTTAGGTCAGGCGATCGTGGAGGCCAAAGTCCTTGTGAAATTATGCGACCAGCAAAACCATGAGCAAGCAGCGACATTGATACGCGAGCTGTAGGCGCGGTTGCGCCATCTTGTTTAAAATAACCATTCAGTATTTCACTCAACACAAGTTCTCCTATGAATGAGTACAGAAAATCACTGCTGTATTGTTGTCGTGTTTATTGTTTCGTTGAAAAATATGGGACCCACAGTCCGACGTCTAGAAACTGCAATGCCAACTCCTATTTTCACAGAATGAAGTGATTCCTCATGAATGCACAATGGATTTGCAGTACTCAACAAATGAGAATTTTGCAAGTTAATGTACCCAGATAAATGAAACCACGCCTCATCAGTGAAAAACGTTTCATTAAGAACATCCCTTCCATTTTATTGAACGAAATTTTTGAACCACTGACAATAATGCAGTCTCTTGCCGTGATCAGTATTTTTCAGTTCTTGCACGATTGTCACTTTGTATGGGAAAAGTTCTAATTTTTTCCTTACAGCTGTGTGGGCTGTTTCGACACTAACATCGATTTCCTGGGCGAGCTTTCTTACTGACTTGTTCGGTCTCAAGGACATTTTATCGGAAATATCGAGTAGTTTATCCTCAGACAAAACGCTAGGACGACCACTTCTCGATGCATCTGTCACTGAACCCGTACTTGGAAATTTGTTAGTCAAATCTCGTACAGTATCACGATGTGGGAGTGTTGTCTCCGGAAAACTGAATTAAATGTTTGACGAACTGCAACTGTATTTACCGCCAGCTTTGAACACTTGTTCGACTAAAAACACATGTCCTTCAATGGTTAGCATTTTAACAGTGACAAAAACGAAACGAACGAACGAACGAAACCTAAACGTTCACGTCAACACCAACAATACTACTGACGTTGGCTTTGAGAAACGAAACAGTGGAATGTTGGGAGAACCCACTTGAAGGGAAGTAACCCAGGCAGGCGAACAATCATACGGCACTGCGGAGAGACTTTTTGAACACCTCGTATTAGAATCAGCCAGTCCCCTGGAACGTTTTAGTTCCAGCTTAATTTACTTGATTAGTCCGGCACTGTCAGTGAAAGTAGAGAAGCAAATACTATCAAGTTTAATGAAGGCAGCCGACCGGTGTGGTCCAGCGGTTATAGGCGCTTCAGTCTGGAACCGCCCAACTGATACGGTCGCAGGTTCGAATCCTGTCTCGGGCATGGATGTGTGTGATGTCCTTAGGTTGGTTAGTTAGGTTTAACTAGTTCTAAGGTCTAGGGGACTGATGACCTCACGTTAAATCCCATAGTGCTCAGAGCCATTTGAACCATTCTTTTTATGAAGGTAATAAGCACCTTTAACAGATTTGGAAGCCTAACAGTGAAGCTATATGTTGTTAATGTGAGAATCAATCGCCTCGGTTGGTGTCTGTGTCATCTCTCTTCGCTGTTCTTGTTAGGGTAAGGAGGAAATAGAGAGAGGGCGAGGGGGGAGGGAAGGCGAAGTAGAGTGAGACCACTTTGCATCCCGATAACAGTCTCGCATTTTTGAAGGAGCAGGGTTAAAAGTTCCGGCTTACTATTCAGAATTTTCGCGATTTGTTTCAAGTGATTAATGTAAACGATGGGATGGTTCATTTGAAAAACACAAGGCCATTTTTCTTCCTTATACCTGTTCTGTTCGATGTAGTGTCTAGTGACCTCATTATCATTGTTCACGGGACGTAAACTCCATCTCATCTATTCTGAAAACACACGCATCTCGTGAATGCTGATCATTTATGCTGTATCTCCCTGCTTCCAAGCATTTTGTTTTCATTCGTGCAAACATCACACGAATATGCTTTCCTGAGTTTGTTTCGAACAAGTGTGGAGAACAGAAACAGAAACAGCACATCCTGAAGATGGGACCAAATCTGTTGCAACATCACTACGCCGACATTTTGGAAGCTCTGTATCCTCTAGCAGGCCCCTTCTCCAAGAAGGTGCCCCACCAAAAAGAATGTACGAACGTCCAATTAACTGGTGGTGGGTGCACCATTACAGTGTTGCCGGTTCTCCCCAGATGATTAATCATCGAAAACCACTGTCTGTTTGTGACGAAGGTTGAACTGAGTAATCACTTTCTGTCAGTATAGTCACCTTGTTGCATTCGTCAGTAACAACACTGTAACTTGATAAATACGTCGATCTAAGGCATAAAAATGTTGTCTTCTACAATTTATTCGCTATGAGACAATTCAAAGCAAGACGGGTCTGAGAAGAAGAAGAAGAAGAAGTAGAATTGGGTGATTGTCAGTTTGAAGAAACTGTTATGCTTTTACACCCGAGCATTGGTCTCGAGCAATCAGAGACAGGGAGACCAGTAACCACGTTGGTAATTAGTATACAGGACGGAACTACAATGTAAAGGAGGAGAAACGTGCTAAATAGTACCAATCACTGGCACGAAACCTAAATTTACTGAAGGACAGTATCTCTGTGCAAAGGACTAGCTGTTAATCGGCACTGAAAACTGCTACTAGCGTTCTGCCGTCCCAGCAACCGAGCGCTGGCTCACAACCACAGTCTTCGCGGCCGATTAAGTGTCGTCCGGCGTGGCGAAGCCCGTAATCGGCTGGCGGCCCGCAGCACGCTTTCCCGGCAGGTAGGTGTCTGCAGGCACAGCTGTGCGGGGATTCGTCAGCTGCTCCTCCAAGCACACAGAACGCGCTTTCCTAAGAGGAAGAGTGCTTCCAGCGCCGAAAGCGAGCCAGAGAAGTTGCTATCAGGCAGCAGATCCTTTCTGCTTGCTGTTTAACGATATTTCCAAAGAAATTCAGATGAAATACAAAATATTATGTCCACGCTGTAAGTCAGTGACCTCTCCTGGCCGACGCATCCTACTCTTTCTGTGCTAACACTACAACCCCCCCCCCCCCCTCCCCCGACGTCTATCAATAATAGTGGGTTCGTCACCAGTGACATTTAGAGGTGAATTCCGCATTACCGATTCTGTACTTGTTACAGAGTATTTACATTGTGGCAAATATACCCTGTGGTTGATTTGTCAAGGGAAAGGCAGAATCATATACAGCTTACGTTAAACGTAAAAAGAAATATTTGAGGTCACTGTTTGCTTACTACTTTTGTTTCTTGGCAACTTCTCAGTCTTGCTTTTTATAATGGCCTTGTCATTAACATGTTCTGCACGCCTGCGAAGACTAATATGAGTAAACATAATCACTGGTCTAGTAGCTTTCAACAGTTAGATTACTCCATATATTCCCTCTTTTTTTAATTTCCTGACCAACAGTAAGCATATTTGTCTGCCCACAACTTCCATCTGTTCCCATGCCACTTCGAAAGCTAATCTTTTCGCATCTGAATCGATACGTCTTTGACAATGTATACTCTCAAACCGCCTAATATTTTTTTCTTACAATCGTTCCTCCCTGTGTTAACCGCAGCCGAATGAATTAAACATGTTCATCTCATACTTCCTCTGCCCACATCACTTTTAACATATTTCTGTTACATTCCCTTCAAATGTTTTTAGTTTTCCCCCTCGGTTTTCTCATGGCTTCAACGCTATCCTAGGGATGTCAGTAGGACTTTTTCACTATTTGTTTTCCATTTTCAGCTCGTACCATTCCGTTTATGATGTACCTCATACTTTGTTCGGACCACAATACAGACCAGGCTTCTAATACATAAATACGTTTCGTACAGTGAAAAGCTCGGTGGTAAAGTGCCGGATCACAGATCCAGAGGTCTCGGGTTCGACACCTGATCAGTCCTAGGATCTCCGAACAAGTTTGCTAATGGGAAAAATGCTGTTGTTCGACGTCCACGATAAACTATGTATAGGGCCCCCTATGGCCGTGTAAGTCACTTCCGATGTCTCGGAGGAAGGCAACGGCACGCTACTTCCAGTACGAAAAATTATAGAAAAAATTTAACGTAATTTTTTGATACGAAACGAAACTGAAATCGGATCTGCCAGTGACGTGGCGCGAGTCGTAATACCAGACTAATTCTCGTTCGTTTGTCGCACAATAGATGTAATTAGTTGTGCTGCACGCAATAGTTTCTCGTCGATTTTCATGGATACTAATTGCTGTGATTAAAACACTTTGAACAGTTTTTTGCGAAGGAATACGACGTATTTCCAGTTCACAGTTAACTTTCTTTTCAAATTTCCCAGATACATAGCAAAACTATAACAGATCTTAATTTAATGCGGCAGTAACATTTACCTAGCCTGCTATACGTACGGTTGAAAACTGGTTGTTGAAAGTGAAGTAAATTCCTAAATGAATAGCAACAAGTCCTTTTTTTGTCATACTTGTTTGACAAGTAGGTAACTCTCTAGCCACTAAAAGTTTGGCGACTTTTACTATACGAGCAACGTGCAGAGTCTCGAAAAGGTTTTAGTTGTGTTGTGGAAACACGCAGTACGTTCAAAATCTTTGTTGGGTGAAAGATTTTATGTTGTTTTCCAAAGGATTATTTACGAAGAAAAGACTCATTGGTGCTCTATCATCCTCAAATGTATCTCGAAAGCCTCATCCTTTATTTAATCGAACATAAAGATTGCAACTAAAAGTCATAAGGTGACCAAACAAGTGTACCATTTAGTCTTCCCATATTAATATTTCACTACAAATGATAAAAAAATATTTTCAGTCACCGAAAACATTTTGAGCGTGCTATTATTTTCGTTTCTCCGTCACCATTCAATTTTTTTCGCTGATTTGCGAGCTGCTTAGTATCCTGTTTCCTGTACAGGGGGCTTAAAAGTTCTTTTAGGAGGGGAAAAAGTGTCTGCTGTCTGTTTCTTGTAATCTTTTGACATTTTTTAAAGAGAAATTTTCTGATAGCGGCGCACACGAGATCTATGAAGACTGCCCTGAGCAACATTCTTAATAAAAGCCAGTCAAAAGACACAGCTGACATGTTTCTGGATGTGGGTGCCCGTCTCTGCCATCGAGAAAGTCAGATTCAAACGAGGTGCAAGAACTACAGTCGACCACAAAACGTCGACGCCAGATACCAACTACGACAGAGTTGTGTTAAAAAAATACATTAATGGCGTTCGTTGGACCCATGAGTACCTGAAATTTCCTGCGGCGCCATACAGGGTGTTAAAAAAGTATTTCATGTTTTGAGAGGTGGTAATATGGAGCTAAACAATAAAAACTATAAAGGCACGAATTTTAGTGTTCATGTTTATTAGAGTTATGAGCACTTGTTCATCTTCGCTGTGAAATACATCTTTTCTACTGAATAAGTGTACATATTTTCTACTGAATAAGTGCTTATAGCTCTCGAGACAGGTATTCTAAAACCCTTGTTGACTGGAATTTTTGTCTTGGTCCATATTAACACTTTTCGAAGTATGTAACTTTTTTAAATACCTTGTATAGGCTGGTTTAATATTATAATTTTGTTGGTAACTGCTATTGTTTCTGTATTTTGATACGAGGTGTACTTGAAAATGAGGAACTATACGCTCACAAAAAAGCGTACAAATAAGCTTTGCAGGGGCGATTTTACTTCCTTACAAACCTACTTCACTTTTCCATGTAATCACCGTCCACTTCTAAGCACTTTACGTAATCTTGTAAGTAACTTCTTGCAAGTCTCAGCACAGATCTCCGCCTGGGAATTGAAAACGTTGGTGCTAAGCTTGTCATTTTCAAGCTGTTATTCAACAAGCCACTGTTCGGGTGCAGGCCACGAGGTAGCATAGACGAAACGTTCCCAACGGAAATGTTGATCCTTACCGTTCGTAAGAAATTGTGGTGTCCATCTTACACACAGCATGCGATTTCCGAGCATTTCCGTAGCAACTGTGAATATAATGGTGCGGAAAAAAACTCATCAGGCACGTCACCAGTCGTCAATCGTCGATCAGCTCGCCGTTTCTGGCCTACTTGTTGCAAGATTTCGTCGGTCTGGAACTGGGTCTTGCTCCCCGCTATTCATCATCCACATTTGTACGGGCACATTTAAAGGCTCAATGTCTTCACCTTCCTTGTCTCATTGCTATAGACCCGTAAACTATGCACAACTGATGAATCTGAGCAGCTGTAAACCATTTTGATCACAAAAATCCAATTATAACACGCACTACGCAGTCATGGGGAGCAATGAGTTTCTAAGCCATCGTCGCTTTCTTGAAACACTATCAAACGAATACAGAGTAATAGCAACGATTTGAATGGTTTAGTAATCAATGAACAGATGGCGCTACCTGGGCGCATCTTTGGTTCCAGATTGCCAGTGCACATTAGGCTATGTAAAATAATAAAAAACTGAGTTATTGTGTTCTTATTAGATCGAATATTTTCGTTAAGATAACACATGTGACATGTTTTTTCTGCTGACAGATGGTGCGTGCCCCAGTACCCACCCTGATAATCGGGAGCTTGTGTGTATAATAAACCTAGTGTTTTCTGCAGTAGGGAAAGGGAGCCGAGATGATCGAAGAACCAGTCATAACGGACACTGAGCCACTGAAATGCGTCGATCTGATTTTTACAGAGTGGCCAACGAGAAACTGTACCGTGTCAACTGGCTATTCTACCAAGATGTAGATGTGTTTGTGCCGTCTACCACATTCAAGCGTACCCGCTCGGTAGCCATTCACTTCAGTATGGAACATCGGGTAGTGCCGATGCGCTTTGAGGCAGTGGATGCAACAATGACGCGAGACGGGTTCAGTAATCAACGTGCGGCATAAGGGACCTGAAATGACAGTCGAACGTCGGAAGATATCTGATGAGGTCGTGCGCCTCTGCAAAGGAGCCCACATCGACCTGTCCGCCGCCATTCCAGAACATCGCAAACCCCTCGTTCGTCTTGGCAGAGGATTATGAAAAGAATTATTCATTTTTACAAGATGAAAGTGCCTCGACAGTTACAGCCGGGAGATAAAGTGAATAAGCGCAATTTCCGCACAACGTTTCTGGACAGAGTTGGTTGGTTGATTGATTGATTAGGGGGGGGGGGGGGGAGAGTGAGGTAAGGAACCAAACAATGAGGTCATCAGCCCGTCGATGAATGATGCATCCGAAAATAGAGACGTCCACCGATAACAATTCCTGATCTAGTCTGGAGATTCATATCAAGAAAAGTGAGGAGGTTAAAATTGTAATGGGCAGCTTTTGTAGCGTCAATAATGAAAGCAAGATGAAGGAATCAGGGATGTCAGCAGGTGACCGTCCCTGTGGCTCTGAATCCCTACTCAATTATAATCAAGAGCACCCATTATTCGACGGATAGAATAGAAAATTAGGTTCGGCAGAAAGGAAGCAAACCGAATCTAAAGAAAATTAAAACAGAGCAAAAGAGGGATGAAAGATTAGCCTGGTTAAGGAGGTAGGGTCGGGGATCCCCCCCAGAACTACCTCAGAGTGGGAGACGCACCATCCCCAACCATCATGCCCCTGCTCCAGGGGTTGATTAAAACCTTATAACTTTTACAGAGAAAATTGAGAACCAGATCAAGCATCCTTGAATCTTCCGCCAACATTAGAGGCAGTTACACTGAGAGGCAACGAACCTGAAGTCCATACTTAGCGTGGAGGGCCGAAAGGAGGGAGCATTCCACCAAGATATAAGCTACTGTCTGTAAGCTCCCGCTGGGAGAAGTGGAAGGAAGAGCGCCACGCTGCAATACTCTCCTTGATTGTACGGAGTTCACTACGTGGTGCAGTAGCCCGCCAGCTATCGTTCCATTCCCGAGTGAGCAGAAATCTCATACGCACCCGCAGATCCGCACCTCGGGTCGCAAAAGCAAACTGAGAGGGACTCAGTGCTGCTCTAGCCAAACGGTCGGCCAGTTCGACTGGACAGAGTTGACCAAGATGATTAAGTTCTGACGAAACTTTTGATATCTGATGAGGCAAACGTTCACCTGAATGAGTTTGTCAGCAAACAAAACTTCCGATTTTACTCGTTCGTTAGCCCGCAGCTCATTCATGAAAGGGACCACAGTAGGCCAAAGGTCGCCCTCTGGAGTGCTACTGGACAGTCCACTGGAGTCGTTGGGCCTTTTTTTTGTGAGGCAGGAACAGCGGGCCAGTGATTGGCAGCCCCGGGCGATATACGGTAATTATTAACTATGTCATTATTCCGCAGCTCCAGAGACATTGCCTCCAAACGGTTTCGGCAGGATCTTGCTGAAACCACAGCACTCCTTTCTTCTGCGACCAGTTAACGGCAGCTTGCAGAGAGGAAGTCTTAATAGCGTCGGGTATGGCTATTTACGCACTTGCCTCCGTGTTCCCACACGTCCGCGGCGTCTGCCCCTGTTACCGGGCGTCCTCGACGCCGGAGCCAGAGATATATGCGCCGTCGGACAAGGACGCCGCGCCAGCTTACGGTACCGCCTCGGCGCCGCTTCCTGCATGCCGCGCACCCTGGAGTGCGGGCCAGCACCGTCTTTAACAGCTGCCGGCGTCATCAGCGGCTGCCGAAGACGCCTTCCTCGATACTCTCCCACTGCTCCTCGCGTTCAACGTTGCTTACTTATTACTAAATGTCACACCGACCCAAGCCTTGTCGGTTGCACCAGTTTGTCGAATCAGACAGAACCGGTTTTGACTGTGGATACAAAGGAGACCATAAAAAACGTTGTTTTTGAGGTCTTCAGTCTGAAGAGTGGTTTGATGCAGCTCTTCCTACTACAGAGTGGCGGAAAAAGAACGCACTAATTTCATAGTATTAATACTAACATTAGGCTGCAATATACTAACACGAATTCTTTACAGAAGAATGGAGAAACCGTTAAATACCAACCTCGAACAAGATCACTTTCGATTCTGGAGAGATATGGGCACACGTGAGGCAGTACGATCGTACGACTTACCGCTGATGGTAGTTTAAGGAAAGGCCAAACTACGTTTTTACCGTTTGTAGACTTAAAGAAAACTTTTGACAATATTGACTAGATACTCTCGTAGAAATTCTGGAGGCAGCACGGGTAAAATGCAGAGATCGAAAAGTTATCTGCAACTTGTAGAGAAACCAGACGGTAGATATAAGAGTCAAGTAGAATGAAAGGAAAGCAGTGGTTGAGGAGGGAGTGAGACAGTCCTGTAGGATGTACCCAGCACAGTCTCGCCCAATGTTATTCAATCTGTTCAAGGAGCAATCTTTAAAGGAAACTAAAGGTAAAAAAAAAAAAATAGAATGGAAATAAAAGTTGAGGAGGGGTAAATGAGGCTTGCCGATGACATTGTTATTCTGTCAGAGACAGCAAAGGACTATGAAGAACAGCTGAACAGAATGGACAGTGTCTTGAAAGAGGATATATGATGAACAGCAACATAAGCAAAACGAAGGTAATGGAATGTAGCCAAATCAAATCAGGCGACGCTGAGGGGATTAGATTAGGAAACGAGACGTTTAAAGTAGTAGATGAGTTGTGTTATTTAGGCAACAATATAACTGATATTGGCCGAAAAGGATTGGGGTGCAAAATGTAGACTGGCAATGCCAAGGAGAGCGTTTCTGAAGAAGAGAAATATGCAAAGGACAGCGTTTCTGAAGAAGAGAAATTTGTTAACATCGAATACAGACTTAAACGTTAGGAAGTCTTTTTTGAAAATATTCGTCTGGAGTGCAGTTACGTGTGGAAGTGAAACATGGAAGATGAACAGTTTACAGGATGCAAAGAGAGAATAGAAGCTTTTGAAATGTGGTGCTGCAGAAGAATGTTGAACATTGGAGAGGTAGATCATATAACTCATGAGGATGTCCTGAATAGAATAAAGAAGAAACGAAATTTGTTCGTTCAAATGGCTCTGAGCACTATGGGACTTAACATCTGAGGTCATCAGTCCCCTAGAACTTAGAACTACTTAAACCTAACTAACCTAAGGACATCACACACACCCATGCCCGAGGCACGATTCGAATCTGCTGCCGTAGCAGTCGCGCGGTTCCAGACTGTAGCGCCTAGAACCGCTCGGCCACTCCGCCCGGCAAACGAAAGTTGTAGCACAGCCTGACCAAGAGAAAGGATCGGTTGATGGGACACATTCTAAGACAACAAGGGATCCCCAGTTCAGTACTAAAGGGAACTGTGGGAGGTTAAAATCGTAGACGGAGGCCAAGAGATGAATACAGTAAGCACAAAGACGTAGTTGCAGTGGTTACTCGGAGATAAAGAGGCCTGCACAGGGTAGATTAACATGGAGAACTGCATCAAACCAGTCTTCGGACTGTGGACCACATCAACAACATGATTAAGTTCATTTTGATCACATATAAAAACCATTTACGCCATTTTAACATGCAAATTATCCAATTTAAGAACTGAAATCATTTTTTAAAGATAACAGCAGGCAGATGGCATCATCCTTCCACACACACTAAAATCTCCCTTTCTATTTCTGCTTGAATTTTGTCAAAGTGTTCTGTGAAACAGCTACAGTTTCTCACGCATTGCAACCTTCACAAAGACGGGTGATCGAGGTTTGCAACAGTAAACTTTGTATTTCATACGACTCCATAACAAGAAGTCACAAACTGATAGGCCTGGCAAAAGCGTGCAGGCCAGTGGAGATCACCGAAACGTGAGATAAGGTGTTCAGGATACATATCTCGAACAAATTCCATGGATGCGTTAGCTGTATGACCTAAGGTTCCATCTTGTTGGAACCACATTTCTACCACATTGATACCCAAAGCCTCAATTTGTCAAGTTGTGTTTGCAAAACATTGCGTAACATTGTAACACAACGTTGAGAATTTACTGTTACGTAAGAGCTGCCTTCTTTAAAAAGAAAGAAAAAGAAGCCCAGCAATCTCCACTTTGGAAATTGCACACCAAACGGTCAATTTTGCACTGTAAAGTGGCTTATGATGCAATTAGTTTGAGTTGTCTGCTACCCAACAGCGACAGTTCTGCTTATTTACAAAACCGTGAGTTTAATCGCTCATCGATAAAGAACTTCACCAGTAGCGAGAGTATCAAGGATTCTCTCATAAAACTGTCCCAGTTCGTCGAAATCACTTTCGTGAAGCTTCTGCGCTTTCATTATTTTATAAGATCGGACGCGCAGTAGCGAACTACGAGACACGCCCAAACTCGGAGTATGCCGCCTAGTAGAGCAGCGAAGACGCTGGAGAACAGACGCTCTCACTCTGCGACATTTTCTGGAGTTGGCGCCGCACGAGGAAGACCAGTCGACTTTTTATTCATTACTATTCCAGTTGTGCGAACAGGGTTAACTCAACGAAGAACTGTGTTGCGAAGGTATCGAACCATTACGCTCGACATTGAACTGCTGCGCATAAAAGCTGTTGAACGGTGGTAAAGGACCTATCGTTTTTGAAATAATGTTCATCGAAAAGACAATGCTGAACGGTATGCTGCGCCATTGTTACTGAAACTGGACGCTCTAACCGTCAGAATAACAGCGCTTGGGGTAGTTATACGCTCCCCTCCACTTCTACTGTGATCTCAAATCCATTCGCTGATTTTGCGTCATCTTGTAACATGGCGTGCAAACTTCATCACTGCGTGACTATGGCAGTCTGCGTCCATTTAAACCTGCTTATTGTAGTCGAGCCTTGCTGTCTCTATAATTCTCCTACACTCCCCCTTCCCCCCACACTTAACCCTTCACTATTAAACAGATAATTTTGGTGATGCCTCACAATATGTCATATCAACTGATGTCTTCTGTTAATCTTGTCACACCACAAATTTCTTTCCTCTCCATTTCGGTTCAGTACTTCACCATTATAGTTCCACTCTCTTCAGCACTCTACTGTGGCACAATGTTTGAAAAGATAATATTCCATCATAGTCCGAAGAGTTTTTTTATCGCCTACGTTTAACTTCTGTACAAGTCTACGTAGACAATTACCGTCAGAAAAAACTTGCTAGCACATAAATTCATAGCAGATGATAAAAAAATTTCTCTTTCTCCGTGACTGTTCTTATCAGTCTCCATTTTACACTGAAGAGCCAAAGAAACTGGTACACCTGCCCTTTATCGTCTAGGGCCACCTCGAGCACGCAGAAATGCGGCTACACGACGTGGCATGGACTCTAATAATGTCTGAAGTAGTGCTGAAACCATGAATCCATAAGAATACAAGGGGGTGGAGATCTGTTCTGAACAACGCGTTGCAAGGCATCCAAGATATGTTCAATAATATTCATGTATGGGGTGTTTGGTGACCAGCAGAAGTGTTTAGACTCAGAAGCTCCTGGAGCCACCCTGTAGCAATTCTAGATATGTGGGGTGTCATATTGTCCGACTGAAATTGCTCAACTCCGTCGAAATGAACAATGGACACGAATGGATGCAGGTGATCAGACAGGGTGTTTACGTACGTGTCACCCGTCAGAGTCGTGCTTAGACTCATCGACGGATCCATACCACTCCAACTGCACTCGCCCCACACCATTACAGAGCCTCCCCCAGCTTGACCAGTTCCCTTCTGACTTGCAGGGTCTACATCTACATCTACATCCATACTCCGCAAGCCACCTGACGGTGTGTGGCGGAGGGTACCCTGAGTACCTCTATCGGTTCTCCCTTCTATTCCAGTCTCGTATTGTACGTGGAAAGAAGGACTGTCGGTATGCTTCTGTGTGGGCTCTAATCTCTCTGATTTTGTCCTCATGGTCTCTTCGCGAGATATACGTAGGAGGGAGCAATATACTGCTTGACTCTTCGGTGAAGGTATGTTCTCGAAACTTTAACAAAAGCCCGTACCGAGCTACTGAGCGTCTCTCCTGCAGAGTCTTCCACTGGAGTTTATCTATCATCTCCGTAACGCTTTCGCAATTACTAAATGATCCTGTAACGAAGCGCGCTGCTCTCCGTTGGATCTTCTCTATCTCTTCTATCAACCCTACCTGGTGCGGATCCCACACTGCTGAGCAGTATTCAAGCATTGGGCGAACAAGCGTACTGTAACCTACTTCCTTTGTTGTCGGATTGCATTTCCTTAGGATTCTTCCAATGAATCTCAGTCTGGCATCTGCTTTACCGACGATCAACTTTATATGATCATTCCATTTTAAATCACTCCTAATGCGTTCTCCCAGATAATTTATGGAATTAGCTGCTTCCAGTTGCTGACCTGCTAAGTTGTAGCTAAATGATATGGGACCTATCTTTCTATGTATTCGCATCACATTACACTTGTCTACATTGAGATTCAATTGCCATTCCGTGCACCATGCGTCAATTCGCTGCAGATCCTCCTGCATTTCAGTACAATTTTCCATTGTTGCAACCTCTCGATACACCACAGCATCATCTGCAAAAAGCCTCAGTGAACTTCCGATGTCATCCACCAGGTCATTTATGTATATTGTGAATAGCAACGGTCCTATGACACTCCCCTGCGGCACACCTGAAATCACTCTTACTTCGGAAGACTTCTCTCCATTGAGAATGACATGCTGCGTTCTGTTATCTAGGAACTCCTCAATCCAATCACACAATTGATCTGATAGTCCGTATGCTCTTACTTTGTTCATTAAACGACTGTGGGGAACTGTGTCAAACGCCTTGCGGAAGTCAAGAAACACGGCGTCTACCTGTGAACCCGTGTCTAAGGCCCTCTGAGTCTCGTGGACGAATAGCGAGAGCTGGGTTTCACACGACCGTCTTTTTCGAAACCCATGCTGATTCCTACAGAGTAGATTTCTAGTCTCCAGAAAAGACATTATACTCGAACATAATACGTGTTCCAAAATTCTACAACTGATCGACGTTAGAGATATAGGTCTATAGGGGTTTCATGAGGATGTCTCCATACCCGTAAACGTCCATCCGCTCGATACAATTTGAAACGAGACTCGTCCGACAAGGCAACATGTTTCCAGTCATCAGTAGTCCAAAATTGGTAATGACAGCCCAGGCCGAGGCGTAAAGATTTGTGTCCTACAGACATCAAGGGTACACGAATGGGCCTGGGCTCTGAAAGCCCGTATCGATGATAGTTCGTTGAGTGGTTCGCACTCTGACACTTGTTGGTGACCGGCCCTTGTGACCGAGCGGTTCTAGGCGCTTCAGTCCGGAACCGCGCTGCTGCTACTGTCGCAGGTTCGAATCCTGCCTCAGGCTTGGATGTATGTAATGGCCTTAGTTTAGTTAGGTTTAAGTTGTTCTAAGTCTAGGGGACTGATGACCTCAGATATTAAGTCGCATAGTGCTCAGACACATTTGAACCATTTCGAACTTGTTAATGACCTAGAATTGAGCTCTGCAGCAATTTTGCGGAAGGGTTGCACTTCTGTCACGTTGAACGATTCTCTTCAGTCGTCGTTGGTCCCATTCTTGCAGGATCTTTTCCGGTCGCGGCGATGTCGGAGATGTGGTGTTTTACCAGAATCCTGATATTCACGGTACACTCGTGAAACGGTTGTACCGGAAAATCCGCACTTCATTGCTACTTCGGAGATGCTGTGTCCCATCGCTCGTGCGCCGACTATAACATCACGTTCAAACTCAAATCTGAGATAACCTGCTATTGCAGCAGCAGTGACCGATCTAACAACTGCGCCAGACACTTGTTGTCTTATATAGGCGTTGCCGACCGCAGCGCCGTATCCCGCCTGTGTACGCATCTTTGTATTTGAATACGCTGCCCAAATAGCAAAACTCATCTCATTCTTTTAGTGTCTCATTTTCTAATCTAATTCCCTCTCGTCGCTACTTTTACTTCATCTACACACCATCACCATTGTTTCACTTTGTCAATTTTCACATTACTATCGCTCTTTAAGGCACTATCCATTTAGTTGAAATAAACTTCCAGGTCCTTTGCCACTTCTGTCAGAATATAAATATCACCTGCATACCTTCAAAGATTTTTATACCTCTTCTCAGTTTCCTTTACTGCTTGCTAAATGTTTGGATTAACATGGAGGAGAGGATACAGTCAGATTTTACTTCCTGTTCAGTTACATATCTTCAGTTACTCCTTTCCATTTAGCCCATTCCAGAAATCCCTTCGACTCCTGCATGTGCAATCTGGTTCTCTTGTAGCTGTAGATAGCCTTTCGCTGCTTAAATTTGTTCTCTGGTAACTACATAATTTCTAAGAGTGTATTAAAGGGAAAACTGTCAGAAGCTTTTTCTTTTCCTAACTCTACTAATGCTATACATGTAGGTCTGTCTTCTTCAATCCAACAAGAAGCCCACATGGCATTTTTGATTTTTGTAATTTTTTTTTATAATTATGGTTCTGGAAGACCAGAACTCTGTCTACTAAAGCAGTTCAGTGCAACTTAAAAATTCTCAAGAAAAGTGACTTTTAAGTTTTCAGAGCGTCTTTAATAGGCTAAATTAAAGTGAGTTTTTAGACAGGTATCGTGTCTTTGTGCAACGATGTGCCTGCTACGTGGCAGGCCTGGGCTCAGTTTCTGGCCGATGTTTAAACATTGCATTTCTGTGAAGCTTTAAAGGCATAAAAATGGAGAAAAGATCAGTAGTCTTGAAAATTGTAATGGATGGTTCGAGTATTGTTTCGGTTTTTATTGTTGCCACTTTCTGTGTGTATTTCGAATATCTATATCATTCAAATATAAATCCTTAATAACTCGAATTTTATAAAAGATTATTAATAAAGTTCATCCTAACAAGCTGTTGTGCTCATTGCTGTCCGTCTTGTCCCCATGAACCAAGCGCCTCCATCCTGGCCGGTTACCAGCTTAACTTAGAGCCTGCTGAAGAGGTAGATCAGAAATCCTCTTGATTTGCTCAATCCGCATGTTCACTGCTCTTCACTTCGGTCTCTTTCCTTTTATCTTCCCTTCCTCGATTCTCTTCTCTACGTTTTTCTACATCTCTTTTTCTTAATATGACTAAAGAACTGAAGAATTTTTTGCTTGACACGAGAAGAAAGGCGTATGGAGATACTGAGTTGCTCAATAATGGACCCACCTGTTTTCCTTCAGTCCATTTTATGCGCAGTATTCTGCGCCAGGACCTAAGCTAAAATGATTTGTGTGCTTTTTGTCTCTGACTTAAAGGATCCACGTCTCGCAAACATAAAAGAAAACGCAACTGTTTCAACACGCCGGTCCTTGTAGTGTTCGTTATCGCTCTGTTCCGCCAGACCTTGGACAGCTTCTTCTTCTTTATAGACACTCTCCCTAGTATGATCAGTCTTATTTTCTTATCATTATAGCCTCCTGTGTCGCAGATGGTTGACCCAAGATAAATGAAAGACTGTGAGACTTTCAGTTCCTTTAACCGACGAGTGAGTTGAATTTGTAATCCTCGATCAGTTATCAAGACTTTGGACTTGCTGGAATTGAGATCCAATCAATATGATACACTACTGTCTTTTTCTTTGTTAGTAGCGCAGCACGTTCATCTGCGCTGCTGTCGGAGGTTGTTAATAGTTCTACCACCAATCGAGACACCTTTAGTCCTTCCATCAAGAGCATTCCTAATGACATGATGGAAGGGGCTAAAATGGCTCTGAGCACTATGGGACTTAACATCTATGGTCATCAGTCCCCTAGAACTTAGGACTACTTAAACCTAACTAACCGAAGGACATCACACAACACCCAGTCATCACGAGACGGAAGGGGCGGGGGGAAATAGAACACAACCCTGTCTGACGCCTTTTGATTCATTGAAGAAATCAGACATACTAGCACTTGTCTTCACAGCTGCGAGGCGATTGTTGTATAGACTCCTGGTCAGTGCTGTCAAGTGTGATGGGAAACCAAACTCTGAAAGCACCTGCCACAGTTTTTCCCAAGACAACACAGTCAAAGCATTTCCAATAGTAAAGGAAGCAGATGAAGACAGGAACACAGAACTCCAGCGATTTATCGATTATTTGTTGTACGTAGAGAATCTTTTCACGAGATGCTTATCCTTCAACATAAGCTGCTTGTTCTGTGGAAATGTGACGCTAAATGTCTTGCTTCAAAAGCTGGTTCAAGGTGATGAGCAAAATTTTGCTTGCGTGGGATAGGAGAAGAACGGTTCGGTATTTGGAGCGTCCCTGGTTGACCCTTTCTTGTGCAGGGCTTTGAAGAGACACATCGACCAGTCTTCTGACCACTCCCCAGTTTCCCATACCCTTGTAACAACAGAATGCAGAGGATCAGCACCATCCTGCCCCACTTACTTCATCATCTCACAAAATCTACTGTCTAGATAAGGGGATTTATAGTTCTTGAGGTGTTGTATTGCGTTCCCTACTACGCTGGTAAGATTGTACGTTCCAATGTAAGTTGCTCTAATGCTTGACTTTCTGAACTGTTGATAATCCCAGAATAAGCTTTTCAATGTACTGTTTTCACTTCACAATAGGTTCGTCCTTGTCGCCGATAAGGTTGCCATTCTCATGGCCTGCCACCCACGCACAAGCATTAAATTCACCTGTGATGCATGTGAGTTTCTTGAAGAGATAACGTACTTGATTGTGACTATGATGTTGTATCTCATCTTCGATACCTTTAAGGAAATGTGATCTGTCCTTTCTCCAATTCCATTGTATTTCTCTGCAAAGATTCTTTTATCTGCCTTGATCATGGTTGGTGCGGATACCAGTTTTCTTCAGAATGATCCTCTCCTCAGTAAAGTGCGTGAACTGTGATATCCAAGGATATTCTGCACTTTGTGGTCGTTCTGATATCGGAAGTGTTGAGGAAACGACGCCCTTCACCTTGTCCCTTATTTATAATGGTGGTACAGTTGTTTGAATAAAAAATTAGAAACTAAACTTTATTTTCATCTTTGTGTATTTTACAAGTAGCGGAAGTGGTCGTAGAAAATGCGCGGTTCATTAAAATTTGTATCAGACAGGAATCGAACCCAGGTCTCTCACGAGACAGACGAGCGCTCTGCCACATACCCACACTGCCAGCAGAAAAAATTATTTTCTCGAGAATTTTTGAGAGTTGCGTCGAGCTACTTTGCCAATTGATATTTCAGTTCTGATCTTCACGTACTGTAAATATAAAAAAATTACAAAAGTTAGGTTGTCGCTTGGTCTCCTTGGAAGATTAGTCGTAAAGTCAGCATTGCTTCACGCTTTTCTACATTTCTCTGGAATGCAAATTGATTCAGATTCCACAAGTTTCTCCGTTTTTCTGCAAATAATTGTACTTAACGTCGGTTCAAATTGCCTCTGAAATTCGGGTAATTTAAGCCATGGCGAATCTAGTAGAATAAACAGATTAATTAGTTATATGTTTCTGAGCAATTGCCGTATTTTTCGATCACACTTTATGTAAGTTTAGCTTTTTATAGGTACTGAATGCTTTTGCTTTTCACGTACTGTGCTCGACGGGTATAGGAAATACATTGCATACTGATCGCGCAAACTAAGTCGATACTTGGCATGGTGGCCGATGGAAGCGACCATAAATGAATTTTCCATTTACAGGCGCTTTCATCAGCCACTGCGCCGACTGTCAACGTAGTTTGTGCGAATAATGCTGCTATTTGCACGAACCGTTGCGTCTCGTCGTGCAGCCATAGATGGCGCTATCGCTTGGATGGCTTCGGCGACTGCTGATTCCGAGAGCTTGTCAGTGCACGCGCACAGGGCCCACATGGAATGGGGGAGGGAAGGGAGGGGGGCCTTACTTTAATAAGCTCTTAGTGGAAGGAGGGATGTACCAGTCGAGAGTAGTGTAAGCTTCATCAGCTTCTGTATCTATTAATCTTCAACTTCATTTCAAGGGTCTTAAATTTTGCTTCTCATATCCTCATTAGTTCGTTCATTATTTTCTGTGTGACAAATTTTCGTCCCTCTACGTCACTTTCTAGTAGTACAGCAGACCATATCACAGCTTGTAGTACTGCAGATAGTTTAAACTCTTTCCTAATAATGTAATACCGAAATATTGGAACGACGCGCAGTTTCGTTCAGAAGATTTTTCGTCTACTATGTTGTCGCTTTATGGGGCCCAAATCCAGGTTTCTACGATGGATACACAAAGGCTTTGAAAATTTCACACAGTTGCCGTTGACCCTAGCAATACGAAGGCGCTTTCCAGAACGAGCGTTACTGGGAGACGGAGGAGGGGGAGCTATTTTATACCAGCTCTAAAACAAGTTAAAAATGAACAAAATTCGTTAAATGTTGTTTTCATATATCAGCAGCTTACTTTTTAGAGAGGTATTGTTATGCAATTAGGCTCCAGAACCTGAAAATACCTTTTAGTACATTCTTAGTGTTATCGAATCTTCAACATATTTTCAATAAACGGTACTAGAAAGCTGGGGGTACTTTACGGCCACTACAAAAGAAAATTAAGGTATGCAAATTTCATTAATTGATGTACACTTTTACTCACAATATGTTTTATAATGAGATATTGATGTTTAAGTAAGGTCCTGAAACTGAAAATACTGAATATGGCTTTCACTGAAGAAAGTGACGTGTACCATTAAAATTTAAATGTTTGTATTAAGTTGAAAAGAAAAATTCAAAACAATTATGGAAGCAAGCAGAAGAATTCATTAAAAACAATATATAATACATGTTTTCCCAAAATTTCAAAATGTAATGTAACTGACTAGATTACAATATTTTCAAAAGTTGAACATTAAGTACCCTCCTCCCCACCCCCGTCCCTCCGGTACTGCGACGGTTAACATTTGGGAGCTGCCATTGGACAGCGGATGTTCGTGACACAGTGAATGATATAAAGTTAAGGAGGGATTTTGGCTCTACAGTTCGTGACATTAAAAGTGTATATCGCAAAGGGACTTGATCCCCGAACTTCCGCACTTAGTGCACATGTTGGGCCATCTCCTTGACCTTTAGATAAACGTTAAAATTTGAAGACGCTTTGAGTTCAATGGAGACAGATAAACAAACAATCTCTCCATTCGTCTGTACAGACATTTAGAAACCAAAACTGAAAAACCCTTCGTCTTACTCTTGCCATTGAGGTCTGATCCATCGGAATTTGATTACGAGAAATCAGATTGCAACACCTTAACTACTGCGCAAGTACAATGTTAAAATAATTGTTCTACCCTGTTTTAGTGTTTTAAAAACGTCTCTACATATAAAACGCCGGCCGGGGTGGCCGAGCGGTTCTAGGCGCTACAGTCTGGAGCCGCGATACGGTCGCAGGTTCGAATCCTGCCTCGGGCAGGGATGTGTGTGATGTCCTTAGGTTAGTTAGGTTTAAGTAGTTCTAAGTTCTAGGGGACTGATGACCACAGCAGTTGAGTCCCATAGTGCTCAGAGCCATTTGAACTTTTTTTTTTTTTTTTTTGGAATTTTATCTTTGAGCGTTATATTGAGTCACATACAAATGAAATACTACAAATATGTCTTCGACAACAGTCCTGCTAGCAACAGAGTGAAATTACGATATAACAGACAATGAGGTTTCATTTCTGTAACAAAAATAAAACGAAACCAAAAGCAGTGGGATGTGAAACTTTGGAGGATAGTCACTGTGAAGGAAACTTTATATCCTGATGGTTATCGAACGCTGTTTATCAGGCACATATCAGTAACTGTGCGGTCTGGTACATCATCAAGCTAACATCTATGAAACTCTACTGGCTGAGTTACAGGTAGGTAGAAATAGTCTACTAGATAATATTCGTTCCAGAATAGCTATAATGACACTACAGGCAACGACGTAGCTGATTATCTGTACTCCTTTGATTCCAGAATCTGATAACATTCAAAGGAATTTTGACAAGAAGTTGAAACTTCCACTATCGAACTTTTTATTTTTATATAAAGTAACAGTCGGTGTATAAATCATCTTTCGTACAGTAAATAGTATGATATACTGGAAGCAGTATGTTATGAACTAATTGCTAATGGCAAGTTTCTGCGTACAACAACAGGTTTTTATAAAATGAAGAGCCAAAGAAACTGGTACACGTGCCTAATATTGTGTAGGGCATCCGCGAGGACGCTGTTTACATATCTCTGTATTTGAATACGCATGCCTATGCCAGTTTCTTTGGCACTTCAGTGTAGTTAAGATGCTTTTTTGGCAGAGTATTTTGAGACAAAATTTTAAACAAGAAAATACAGTATGATACGCAGAGTAGTACATTTTTTCCACACACTGTATGCAAGCGAAATGCTTAGAATGTCTTTAGGCAATTTGATCGGAGTATGCTACATATGGAGGCGAGTGGCTGGGTTGTGCTTAGAGACTGCGGAGGTAGGAAGTCGTAGAACGCCGAGTACGGCGGGAAGAATAACTGTGTTGTGTTGGCCAGCCAGTGAAGATGCAAGCCTGCGAGGCAGTGCGAATAGACTTGCATCACCATGACGACCACCGGCGTTCCGCTTCGCATAGTCTTTGCCCAACCAGAAAGCAACAGTCTTCTGTGAACGTTATCTACTCTGAACACAGTATAATACTTCACGCAAGCACACGACACGGACAGGTGCCGTTCTGGCATCCTTTTCAGCATTCTGGCTGCTGGTTTCATTTTTCTGCAGAAAAAAATGTACACATAAAACTAGTAACACAATTTTAAGTGTTCGCATGCAATAAGATGATTGGATACTGCACGTACTATTTGTAATCTGAAATCGTTTTACATGCAGATCAAATTGGGAACGAAGGGCAGAGCCCCGCTTTTGTAATTCCTAGCCCTTGCTGTATAATCCCCCTAAACTCACCAATCCCTTGAAATCCTGAAAAGACATACACTCCGGCTTCGCATTTCGCATCCGTCTATTTTCCCTAACTTGCGTACTACACCAGCCCATCCACTTCCCACGTCTTCTTCTCTTCTTGGACCCTCTGCGGACCCAATACATTAACCGAAAAACCCTGTCTCGGCACCCAATATCCCACCCACTAATCACCAATCCAGGTACGCGACTGCGAACTACACCCATCTATATCTTACATTCCATGCACTTTTATGCCTGATCCATCCTCTCTCTTCTCTACCCAACCATCATATTCGTCCCCATATATTCCCTTCTTTCCAACGCTAGTCATGAGGCCCCATCTCACACCGTTCTTCTATTTTCTTCCCTTTCCCTTCCTCTACTTCAATAACTTTTAGTCTCCACTTGCGGTTCCACAGGCCTCATAGCCAAATAGATCATTCTATCTCCAACCTGAGCCTGATCACTTTCATTTACAGGCATCGCCGCTACATCATTACCTCGTTTACATTATCGTCAGTGCTGATATTTTGACTGTAATATAGTAGGGCTGGTCAAGTTGTGAAAATCATAAAATTGACCAGCACTACGTTTTTTAGAAGCATTCATTGTACTCTGTTTTTTATGTATTTTGATATTTCTTTTAAATATATATAACTTTAGAACTAGAGCAGTAGCACTAAAGCAATCAACTGCCAGCCCGGCTCCTCATGTGAAACTGAAACAAACGTAAAGGCAAGGAAACTGGTTAATCAGCAGTAGTTGACGGATATCTAATGGTATTACATAGTGGCTCCGAGCACCGTTACTAAGGTTGTTCTAAGATTAATAATTTTTCTAACTTTTTTCATTCTCTATTATAAAACGTTTAGTGTTGAAGTGTTTCAGATGACTGCTACTGCTGCTGCTGCTGTTGTTGTTGTTGTTGTTGTTGTTGTTGTTGTTGCTGTCTTCAGTCCGGAGACTGGTTTCATAGATATTTCCACGCTACTCTATCCTGTGCAAGCTTCTTCATCTACAAATAAATAATGCAACCTACATCCATTACAGTCTACCTACTGTATTCATTAAGTGATCTCCCTCCACTATTTTAATCCCCAACTTGTCCCCATTAAAAAACTGGCGATTTCTTCATGAATCAACTGATCCCTTCCTTCAGTTGTGCCATAAACTTCTTTTTCCACTTGCTCTGTTCAGCACCTCCTCATCAGTTACTCTGGTCGCTTTACACCATTGTGTATTATTCATGTGGTGTGCACTGATGTGTATCTACCTACTGAAATTTCAGCGTTCGCCGGTAGCACCTCATTTCAAAAGCTCCTTTCCTCTTCTAGTCTTAACTGTCCGAAATGCTTACCTTCCAAATTTCACTTACGCACAAGACTACATTCTATACACGTACCTACTGGGAAGACCTCTTAACACTTAAACTTATCTTATGTGTCAACAAATTCCTCTTTTTCAGAAATGATTTCCGCGCTAAAGCCACTCTACATTTTATATCTTCTCTACTTCTGCCATTGTCACTCATTTTGCTTACCAAATAGCAAAAATCGTCCACTATTTTTAGAGTCTAGATTCCTAGTTTAAATTTTCAGAATCACCTGATTTAATTCGACTACATTCCTTTAACCTTATTTTGCTTTTGTTGTGTTCCTCGTATAACCTCTTTTCAGGACACTATCTATTCCTTACCAGTTGGTGAAAACGAGTGATTTATCGAACGAAACACATGTCTGGGACTACATTATCCTGTTATATCAAATTCATACAATTAATATGCCACTAGGCACAGAATGAAAAATAATAACCAGAGCATATATGACACTTGGTTATGTATGACTGTGTCTATTTTTAAGAACATGATAATGGGATAATGTAGTCCCGGAAAATGCTTTGTTAACTAACAACTGCAACCGAAATCGGCTACCATCAGTAGAACGAAAATAAAGTGTGATTTCGACCGTTACTTGTATTCTTGATAACATCAAGTAAGGCACTCCCGGTAGACTGCTTCCACGTGAAGTATCTCTTTCGCCAGCAGGCCACTTAAATCCTCAATGGAGTCACAACAGTGAGGTAGCTATCGCTCAGCGGCGAAACGAACTACTGTGGAGTGCTCGCTGTGGTAGACGTCACGTTCTTATCTGTGGGTAGTGTGGGTCAGCCGGCGGAAAGAAACAAAGGTGTTTACGTTCGGCCTTAAGAATGCCACAGAGTCGGACAGCGGAACATTAGGAAAGGCATCTTAGGAATGGTGCCAGTCTAATGTTTCCCCCAAACAAGCACACTTTTCTGGATCGTTAGCCCTTGGATAAGGCTAGAGTGTATTGTCAAAATGTACAGGAAAGAAGTCACTTGCACTTTTGTGTATTTTTTCGTGGTAATGGATCGTGTTAATGCCTCTAGTAGCTATAGGTGTTTGATAAGAAATGCAGAGAGATGAATTTTTAAAAATGATATAAGATGGAAATAAATTTGGCCAGGATGTTGTCGATAAGTAGATTGTGTATCGTTTTTAAATTATTTGTTTGGGATAAACAGTACCAGGGTCGTATAAAAGTAGTTGAAGTAGACCCGTGTTGCCAAAGTAAAAAATCACTCGAACTTCATACTTATCTACACGAATACTGATTTTAGCCGTACATGAAATGGGCTTGAGATTTTCACTCTGAATCTGGACACACACACACTCTGTATGTCATCAAAATCGTCCAGCCGAAGGCGCTAGCACCGTGATTACAGTGTTCAATGTTGAGGATGAGAAGGAGCATTAGTTTCTCATCTGGTGATGCTGATTTCGATTTCCTCTGACGCCCCAAATTTTAGTCAGGTGAATGCTAAGATGGTTCCTTCTTTACAACTACACACGTGCTTTCCAAGCCACAGTACAGTTCATGGCGAAGGGTACATCCTAACAGTGTTATGGATTTTCTGTCCTCCGCCATTCGCCAATCTGACAAGGCAAAAAATACTTTCTATATGCCCCAGTACGTGCCCTAATCTCACATGTATTACTGTCAGCCGGCCGCGGTGGTCTCGCGGTTCTAGGCGCGCAGTCCGGAACCGTGCGACTGCTACGGTCGCAGGTTCGAATCCTGCCTCGGACATGGATGTGTGTGATGTCCTTAGGTTAGTTAGGTTTTAGTAGTTCTAAGTTCTAGGCGACTGATGACGACAGTAGTTGAGTCCCATAGTGCTCAGAGCCATTTTATTACTGTCAATCCCTGGGAAATAATAGCGATGGTGCGAGCAGAATAGTTGCACCGTCTCCCTCTAGCATTTTTTCGCATAATTTACGTTATAAGATTTCGCGAGAACTACGCCTTCCTTCTCCAAGGATTCCTCTTTAAGCCCATAGCATATAGCAATGCAGGACTAGAGGCGTGTCAGCGAACTGCGTACATACAAAGGCAGACCGACAGGGCCTTAACAAGATCATAATTCCACGAAGGAAGTATCCAAACTGGGCGAAAATCTCAGATGTGATGTAATTTACAGAAAAACAAATAATTGGTTCAAATGGCTCTGAGCACTATGCGACTTCTGAAGTCATCAGTCGCCTAGAACTTAGAACTAATTAAACCTAACTAACCTAAGGACATCACACACATCCATGCCCGAGGCAGGATTCGAACCTGCAACCGTATCGGTCGCTTGGCTCCAGACTGTAGCTCCCAGAACCGCACGGCTACTCCGGCCGGCAAAACAAATAATTACAATTCCAGAAAAAATTCCATCATTTATTCAAGAGAAAGAGCTTCGCAAACTGAGCAAGTCAATAACACATTGGGCCACCTCTGGCCCTAATGCAAGCTGTTATTCACCTTGGTACTGGGATGTTGTGCCAAATTCTGCAGAGGTGGTTGGAGGGCCCAAGCGTTCTCAATTGGGGAGAGACCCGGCGACCTTAATGGTCAGGGTATAAAATTATGCGTCCTTAGGAACCCAGATCTGGAATCTGGAGAGACTGAATAGGAGTCTCTATCCGTTCTTTCCACCAACCTGTCGTTGTGTCCCCAGAGCAGAAGACAGCTTGTTTGATGTGGGATCTTCTTCGATGGTGGCAGCTATGCTGTCGTCTCGAACCTGTGATTGTGCTTTTTATGGACTGCCACTCGCCCATGTTAGTATCTGTATCTACAGAGGGCACGCTCTGTGATGGTAGGCGACACTTCTATTATACCCTGATTGATTATTATTTAAATATTACACATTTCACACGGTCTTTTACAACACTCGACATAGCTTCCATAACTGTACTCTAATTTTTCCATCCAACTTCCGATACAGAGTATGACATGTCCGTCGCTCTAGAACGACCAAAACAGAGTACTTCGTCTCCCAGACGCGCCAAAGCGATCCGAAGGTGTCTGAAGCACTTCGGTTTCCATTCAGTTACTCTTATGTTTTTCAAAACTAGTGAAATTGAATAAACAAAAACGATAGACTCGTAGTATAACCATGAGAATCTGCCATACTACAAACTGGGTTAAATACAGTGAAAAGTATAAAAATAATTAATAAGAGGAGTTAGGCGTTTTGGTACCTAGCACCCGAATGTGCAGACCAATCATAAGCAAGCTCAGTACAACAGGTGGACTCTCCCTACGGGTCTGCTATATGTTGTACCATCTGTCGCTTGAGCCTCACTCCACTTTTCTACCATATGCTACTTCACGTGTAACAAGCTGCAATAAGGCGAGCTTTTAGCAAAATGAAACACTGGCGGCCACAGGCAGGAATATATCAGGAGCACGGATTGGTAAGCACGAAGACAAGCAGTAGAAACTCTCGCCGTGTGCGGGCGGGCATTATCTTGCTGAAACGTAAGCCTAGGATGGTTTGCTATGAAGTACGATGGTTGACTGAAAAGTAATGCCTTCACCTTCGTAAATCTTCAACAGATGGCAGCATTGGTATGCAGCAGGTAATGGCTTGTGCGTAGCCTCTTCTCTACAGCTCCAGTTGGAGGGAAGCCTTAGCATCGAACGTTTGTGTTCTTACAGTGTAAAGTATGGAACCCTGCGCAGACGGTCGGTCAATGCGATTTAAGCAACGTGCAGTCATTGAATTCTTGACAGCAGGTGTCACTCCAAATCAGATTCATCAAAGAATGAAAGCAGTTTATGGTGACTGTGTTGATTTGAGTAGTGTGCTTCGTTGGACAGTAAATTAGATGTTGAGGCGGGAACATCTGACCTGCGTGACAAACAAAGAGTTGGACGTCCCGTGACAGCAACCACCGAGTTTCGCAAGCAAAATGCTGACAGATCGATTTAGGAAGATCATCGTATCACTCAGGGAGAAATTTCAAGCACAATCGGCTTTTCACAAGAACGGGTGGGTCACATTATCACTTTGCTTGGCTATCGGAAGATCTGTGCACGGAGGGTACCCCGGATGCTGACTCCTGAAAGGAAAGTGCACAGACTTGAAATTTGCCAGGAACTCCTATCGCGTTGTGAGAATGAAGATGACGCCTTTTTCCACTGGAACTTCACCTTGGAACTTCATTTACTGGAGATTCATTGACGAATCCCGCTTCGAACTGAGCCCCACTGAACCAATGAAGACGTGACTGAAGACGCACTGGACAGCAGTGGGGTACCAATATGACTGTCGCTCTCCATACGGCCGACAACTAGGACTGATGCTCTGGAGTGCCGTACTCTTCAAGGGGAAATCCAACAACTCTATCAATCAATGGCAAGCCGAATAACTACACTACTGGCCATTAAAATGGCTACACCACGAAGATGGCGTGCTACAGACGCGAAATTTAACAGACAGGAAGAAGATGCTAAGATATGCAAATGATTAGCTTTTCAGAGCATTCACACAAGGTTGACGCCGGTGGCGACACCTACAACGTGCTGACACGAGGAAAGTTTCCAACCGATTTGTAATACACAAACAGCAGTTGGCCGGCGTTGCCTGGTGAAACTTCGTTGTGATGCCTCGTGTAAGGAGGATAAATGCGTACCATCACGTTTCCGACTTTGACAAAGGTCGGATTGTAGCCTATCGCGATTGTGGTTTATCGTATCGCGACACTGCTGCTCGCGTTGGTCGAGATCCAATGACTGTTAGCAGAATATGGAATACGGAACGCCGTGCTGGATCCCAACGGCCTCGTATCAGTAGTAGTCGAGATGAGAGGCATTTTATCCGCATGGCTGTAACGGATGTTGCAGCTACGTCTCAATCCCTGAGTCAACAGATGGGGACGGTTGCAAGAGAACAACCATCTGCACGAACAGTTCGACGACGTTTGCAGCAGCATGGACTATCAGCTAGGAGACCACGGCTGCGGTTACCCTTGACGCTGCATCACAGGCAGAAGCGCCTGCGATGGTGTACTCAACGACGAACCTGGGTGCACGAATGGCAAAACGTCATTTTCTCGGATGAATCCAGATTCTGTTTACAGCATCGATGGTCGCATCCGTGTTCGGCGACATTGCAGTGAACGCACATTGGAAGCGTGTATTCGTCATCACCATAAGAGCGTATCAGCCGGCGTGATGGTATGGGGTGCCATTGGTTACACGTCTCGGTCACATCTTGTTCGCACTGACGGCACTTTGAACAGCGGACGTTACTACATTTCAGATGTGTTACGACCCGTGGCTGTACCCCTCATTCGATCCCTGCGAAACCCTACATTTCAGCAGGATAATGCACGACCGCATGTTGCAGGTCCTGTACGGGCCTTTCTGGATACAGAAAATGTTCGACTGCTGCCCTGGCCAGCACATTCTCCAGATCTCTCACCGACTGAAAAGGTCTGGTCAATGGTGGCTCAGCAACTGGCTCGTCACAATACGCCAGTCAGTACTCTTGATGAACTGTGGTATCGTGTTGAAGCATGGGCAACTGTACCTGTACACGTCATTCAAGCTCTGTTTCACTCAATGCCCAGGCGTATCAAGGCCGTTATTACGGCCAGAGGTGGTTGTTCTGGGTACTGATATTCCAGGATCTATGCACCCAAACTGCGTGAAAATGTAATCACATGTCAGTTCTAGTATAATATATTTGTCGAATGAATACTCGTTTATGATCTGCATTTCTTCTTGGTGTAGCACTTTTAATGGCCAGTAGTGTAATTGCATAAGGCCAGAGGTGGATCAACGTCTTACAGACTTGCTCGGTTTGTGAAGCTCTCTCTCTTGAATGAGTCATGGAAGTTACCAGAAATTGTAATCGTTTGTTTGCCTGTACATGGACGTCACATCTGCTGATTAGTGTCAGGTTCGAATAGTTCCTTCGTAGAACGTCTTTTCTTTTCAAATTAGAGTGTACTTGCGAGTGGGCTATACCGACCAGTTAAGGTGTTAGCAGCCTATCTTTGTATGTACGTAGTTCCCTGACATGCCTCTGGTCCTGCATTGGAACATTTAGGTGTTGAGCATGTAGTGGGAGAAGATTCACTGCCTTCCCCTCATTACACTCCGTAATGATTATAGGGAACACGACTTCTTATATAACAATACTTTATTCCGTAATGTCTCACACTGCGCTGTTCGGCAATACTTTACGAAGTGCACAAGGCGCCCGCGAGCTGCGGCCCTAGGCTGGTCGAGACGTACGCCTGCTCGCTGCAGAGTCACCACGCTACCTAGTAGCCCACTTGGTGCAATGGCGTATCCGCTCTCAGCGGCCGCTCACTAGTACCTGCCTGCACAAAGGACCTGGAACGTCCCTTTACGCGCATCCAAAGTTACAGTATTTCCCGACAGGGAGCAACTTATACTAAACAAGCTATCCCGTCCGGTTTGCAAGACGTCACTAGGTGGTACTTCGAGTGGCAGAGTCAGTTACGGAACTGAACACTGCATTCGTTAGATGTCTGCTGACATGCCTACTTGATAAGGATTCCAAACACTAGAACATTTTTTTAATGTTAAGATATTAAATAGTTTTACTTTGATTTTCATTTTGATTACTTGTTTCAACTTCGCATGAGCCATTTTCCGATTAGGGGGCAATCTGGAGGTTGTGATACTAGAGGAAATACTTCAGAGCCAACAACGGATTTAAATATTTATTTTGAACTGATCTTCGGATCTGATCGTTTCCAGGATTATGCCATATATTTTGACAATGCTGAAAATTAAAATAGTTTGGAAATGCAAACTCAACCAGCAGGTAGATCACAATCAATCAACACGCCATTATTAAAAATACTGTTTAAAATTCTGTTGCCATGCAACTTCCGCCGATTACGTGCGGCCACACACAGATGCTCTTCTGGAGCTGTAATCTCACATCGTCTTAGAGTGCCTCTGGTTCCCTTTCATAAGTTGTTTATGTTTACTGAGAACACTGAGGTACAGCCAACGTATTTCCGTTTCTGTAGATTCCATAGTGCACAACACTCGTCGTCCAGTTTAATGTATTGGGTTCCATTAATCAAGTATTCCTCGAGCCGGTTATCTAATACGAGGGTGGGAAACTTGCCCACGGGCAGCTTTCGGCTCGTGGAAGAAATTCCTAGTGAACACAGAGCGCATGTACCATCAAAAAAATGAGTTCTGGGCCATCTTTTGTTGTCGTTGCGTGTCGAGGAAGGGGTGTAATTCATAGCGATGCGTTACCTCATAAACATAAATGACACATACGTTATAATTTTGACTTTATGCGCTAGGAGCGCTGCTGTCGCGTCACGTGATGAGGTGGCTCAGGAGCTTAAGTAAGTTTGCCTGTGGCTCACCAAAGGATGCCATGCCTGATTCTACTTCTCTCAGTCAAGACAAATTTTCGGCTTCGATTAATTCAACGTTTTTAAGGCGATCCTCCGACTTGCTCTAATTTCCACAGTCGGCACATTTGTTCAGAGGGACCTTTTGGTTTCAAGCAGGGTTCTGTTTTGTTAAACTCAATCACAGGTGCCTCTATTAGACTACTTCTTCCCCCCGTCCCTCACCTTCTTCACCGCCACGCGGGATTAGCGGAGCGGTCTGATGCACTGCAGTCATGGACTGTGTGGCTGGTCCCGGTGGAGGTTCGAGTCCTTCCTCGGGAGTGGGTGTGTGTGTTTGTCCTTAGGGTGATTTAGGATAGGTAGTGTGTAAGCTTAGGGACCTTAGCAGTTAAGTCCCATAAGATTTCACACATATCTGCACATTTTCTTTTTTTGCATTTTTGCCCTTCTTCACCCACCCCTCCTCTTACCTACTCTTGAATTTGGCCCCGTCACGCCCAAGCAGTCTTTGCTTGCAGCAAAACAGCTTCGTCTCTGTCCCCATTTTGTTGCGTTGACTCACGATTTCTTTCGGAAGCGTTATTTCCGAGACCAGTGCGTGTAATCGTTTCTGTGATAGGCACGCCTCCTGGCCGGGCCTGAACGCTCGTTCAGCGATACGGTGTCACCGTTTACGCGCTCTATTGCCTCACATGCCTCATTGTTGCATTGTACTGTATGTCGTCACACGGAATATGGACGCTGAGTGTACTGTTAGCTTTTTAGCTGTGCTAGTTTCATTTTCTCGTTGTTGTTTGATCCTAATCGCCACTACCCTTCCGGATTAAACGAAGTGATACGAGGTAATGCTTATTACCTGTTGAATAAATACCTGGACGATTTTCCTTTTAGCACGGTCTGTCACCCTCTTTTCTCTTCTTCTTTTTGCTGGTCTTTATGCTGTGGCCAGATTAACGCGCGTTGGGGTGGCAACCATTAAAACAAAGGCGTTTTTCATTGTGGCGAGATCTTTTCATGAAATTTTAGTCACCAGCTTTCTCCTCCGAAGTTGAAAATATTCCGCTGACGCCCACCTACTTAGAGAGAAATGATCATCGTAATAAAGTGAATGAAATCATAGTACTCACGATAAGATTCAAGTACTCTGTTTTTCTGTGCCTATTAGAGAGTAGAACAGCAGAGAAATAGTCACACGGTGGTTTGATGGACTCTCTGTGAAGCTCTGAAGTGTGAATTGCAGAGCAGTCGTGTAGATGTATACGAACATGTTCAAATGCCCTCACTTTACACTGAGAGAGCTAGTTATTAGTTCAGGACGTCGGTGCATACAATGTTCGTGCAACTCTGACCTTCTCTTATCGGACCAAGTGGATGACGCAGTGTTCTTTGACTACTCGTACCTGAACAGTCCACCTCTGGACCGATCACGACACTTCCGGTTTCGGGAGCGGGCCGCGGGGTGGAAGCAGGCGTGGAACAACACCGCTCCGGTACAACTATAAGGCTATTTATGTTTTAAACAGCTCAGCAAAATTACTTAACAGGTTAATCACAAAGTTCATAACCACCGAGAGAAGGGAAGTACTGTAAAAGTCTCCGAATTGGCACGAAAGTTTAGTGTCTATACGTTTCTAGGTGACAAAGGAACCGAAACTGTGAGTAGTAAAGGAAAAGCAGAAATCGTGAATTGAGTTTTCAAATATTCTTTTACAAAAGAAGATAGAGAAGTAGCTAAAATTGACAAACCTCCAGGGCCTAATTGAATTCCTACCAGACACTACAAAGAATTTGCATCCGAGCTAGCCTCTCTTTTAACTCGACATACGTATAGCTCTCGAACAAAAACCTGTGTCTAGTAGTTTGTTAACAAAAGCACGATGATGGGAGGTATCAAAGAAAACTTGCTACGGAATTAAAGACTTCTAGGTAGTAGGAACAGTATGATATCGTGGATGAAGAGACAGACGCAGAAGTAATCACAGGCGTGCTCCAGAAAAGTGTATCAGGAGCCTTAGGGTTCCTGTCGTATATTAATGGCCAAACAGAGAATATTAATAGTAACGTCAGAAGTTTTGCAGATGATACAGTTACCTGTAATGATTCATTGAATGTAAAAGACGCACAAATATTCAGTCAGATCTTGATAAGATTCAAAAGTGGTGCAAAGGTTGGCAACTTACTTTCAGTGTTCTCAGGTGTAAAATTGTGCACTTTATAAAACGCAAAAAATAGTATCCCTTCGATATATCACTGAACAGCAGTTGTAATCAGTTAACTTATGTAAACACCTGGCAATAAAAATTTGTAGGAATATGATATAGAATGGTTTCATAGGCTCTGTTGTAGGTAAGGCATATGGTAGACTTCCGTTTAGTGGCAGGATGCTGGGATACCGCAGTCAAATAGGACTAACAGGGAATGCTGAGAGTATTTTAAGAATGGTAGCACGAATGGTTACAGGATTTTCTGGCCCACGAGAGCGTGTGATGTAAATGCTGAAAACCTGAACTGGAAGACAGTTTAAAATACTCGTGTGTTCGAACTACCCCGCGACAGCCTGCTTACGAAGGAGGGACCTTCTAAACAATATTAGACTGATAATAGCAAGCACAGAGACATTTAAGGTATCACCCCTCCTGTGCCCCATACTTAAATTAAATGGAAAAACTTAAACATGTGGCGTAATGTTAAGCACCCCTTGCCATTCTCTTCAGAGTTGTTTGCGGAGTATGTACGGGGGCGCGAGGAAAAGTAACCTCAGAATTTCTTACGTGAAAATTCTTGTGTTGTTGTGGTCTTCAGTCCTGAGACTGGTTTGATGCAGCTCTCCATGCTACTCTATCCTGTGCAAGCTCCTTCATCTCCCAGTACCTACTGCAACCTACATCCTTCTGAATCTGTTTAGTGTATTCATCTCTTGGTCTCCCTCTATGATTTTTACCCTCCACGTTGCCCTCAAATACTAAATTGGTGATCCCTTGATGCCTCAGAACATGTCCTACCAACCGATCCCTTCTTCTGGTCAAGTTGTGCCACAAACATCTCTTCTCCCCAATCCTATTCAATACTTCCTCATTAGTTATGTGATCTACCCATCTAATCTTCAGCATTCTTCTGTAGCACCACATTTCGAAAGCTTCTATTCTCTTCTTGTCCAAACTATTTATCGTCCATGCTTCACTTCTGTACATGGCTACACCCCATACAGATACTTTCAAAAACGACTTCCTGACACTTGAATCTATACTCGATGTTAACAAATTTTTCTTCTTCAGAAACGCTTTCCTTGGCATTGCCAATCTACATTTTATATCCTCTCTACTTAACCATCATCAGTTATTTTGCTCCCCAAATAGGAAAACTCCTTTACTACTTTAAGTGTCTCATTTCCTAATCTAATTCCCGCAGCATCACCCGACTTAATTCGACTACATTCCATTATCCTCGTTTTGCTTTTGTTGATGTTCATCTTATATCCTCCTTTCCAGACCCTGTCCATTCCGTTCAACTGCTCAATTCTTAAAGCGTTTTAAATAAAACAATCTTTATTAATTCATAATTTGGATTTGCAGCACCTAGTGTTTACCGTGTTCGCAGTTAAAATTGTTGAACGTAAGGTATGCCAGTTACGCAAAACACCGTTTTTTCCTAGTTCCCAAACATGTTTCAGTACCACTATGCCGCCATGCAAACCGAGTGTAAAGATTAAATAAAACAGAAACACACTGATAATGGCACAGTTGAGTTGAAAGGTGTTTGGGAACATCGAAAAAAAAACGGTGTTTTGCTTCACTGGTTGACCTTTACTCAACAAACTTAGTTAACATTCCATATCTTCATTCCTCATTTTTACATATTTATTTCTCAACACAGTCACCCTGGCCTCGAACACTATTCTGTCAACGAGAGACGAGTTTGTTAATACCGTCACTGAAGAATGTTTGACTTTTGTTGATGTAGCCAACCGCAGCTCTGCTTCCGCCGCTTCATCACTATCAAAATGAAGTCCTGGAAGACATTCTTTCAGTTTTGGAAACAGATTCAAATCTTATGGGGACGTGTCGGGGAATGTATGAACGATGTGCTATGACAGTGAACCCAAGGCTTCGGAATGTTGACGATGTAGCAGCGCCTATGTGGTCTGGTATTGTTATGCTGAAGGAGATGGTGCTCCAAGTGTGGACGAACTCTTCGAATTTGTGCTAAGCTCTTGGGACCAAACTGCTGAGGCCATCGGTCCCAAGCTGACGCGCTACTTAATCTAACTTAAAGTAACTTAAGCTAAGGACAACACACACACACACACACACACACACACACACACACACACACACACACACATGCCCGAGGGAGAGCCGCGCAGACCGTGACAAGGCTCCTTAGACCGCGCGGCTCATAGTATTCAAAAGTCTATTACAGCACTATGTTTCTCATATACAGACATAGTTAATTTTCCCAACGCCGTGTTACGGGCTACGAATCGGAACTCTGTAGCGACAGAGGGTTGTAAATATGCAAACAAGGAGAATAAAGATGTAGAATGTTAGCACCGTTTGTGTTATTTAAAAATATTTAAGAATTTTCGCGTAAAAATTCGGAGGAATTACCTTTTCAGCAAGCCCTCGTATTATTCGAATCCTGATGTGTAGGTCTTAGCACGAATCCTCGTATGAAGTGCTTAAGTCTCATCGACTATGAATTGTTTGTAATATTGTACAGTGAAACAGCTATGAGTGGGTTGGTTCAAATGGTTCTGAGCACTATGAGACTTAACTTCTGAGGTCATCAGTCCCCTAGAACACCTAAGAACATCACACACATCCATGCCCGAGGCAGGATTCGAACCTGCGACCGTAGTGGTCGCGCGGTCCCAGACTGAAGCGCGTAGAGCCGCTCGGCCATTGCGGTCGGCGGTTATGAGTGGGTATACCTATCAAATGACAGATACAAAATTAAATCCCCATGTTAAAACACCCATTTATTCGACGTTACAAATCTGTTCTAAAATGTTGACGGTTGGAAGATCTACGAAAGTGCTGAAATGTCGTGCTGGTACTATGCACTAACAACGCTGAAGTCTGCAACTATCAGTTCTACGGCTCGTTCCGCAAAAAGTACTCCGCATAAATATGTTGTAACCATAACAGTGGATATCGCTGACGCTTTCTATCTATTAGGGTGTGAACATCACTTTTTGTCCACCTGAGGGATTTTAACTGCCCACGAACGTTATACAAATGTTTTAAGAACTATTTTCAAAATAGCGAAGAAACTCTGTCTTCCCTAGGAAAGGCCTTAACAGAAGATCTTTCGAAAGGCGGCTGTAAGTGGCCCTGTCTTGTGGCATCTGGTACTCGGTATGGTACTGCGAAAGCTGCAGTATAGAAAAGCGGTCGTTGGAGTAATATGCCGACGTCCTGGCAATCCTTGTGAAGGGAAGTTCCAGAAGGAACATTGAGATGGATCTAACGTAGTCCTTCAACGATAACGTCAGCTATTCCAGAGAATAAAATTTTCTGTTGAGACTGTAAAGACCACCTACGTGTTGTTAAAAGGGAATCTTTTAGTAGATCGTATTATGAAATCAAGCAACAGATCCATAAAGAGAAAATAGCCACCAGATACGTCCTCTAAATGGGCGACAAAATTATAGTGCATATATCGAAGAAATGAACAAGGAAGGCAGGGCACGATGGAGGAAATAATTAGCCTAGCCACTTCCGATTGTACTCTACAAACGCAAATGTGACGAGAGCTTTTGGAATAGAGTCAGTTGAGGCGTTGCACGTAATACTTGGAACATGTCATCTCTATCTCCAGATACGAAAAAAAACGGCAGTGTATTGGCTACAAAAAACCGTCCTCATCTAGTGCAAAATGTGATACGAATAAGGGCTACAAGCTTGCAGCAAATTCACATTCAAATCAACTGTCTGTGGAAGAAGTGAGGGGGTGATGGCCAAACAGCGACGCGCGCCTATGGTTTCCTCCCAAATATAAAACAGAGACTGGGAATGAGGCACCTGAATCCATCAAGAGACTTTACACACTTCTTGAAAAGTAACGGCCCATACACCACCTACTGGCCTCGAACTGGTCGAAGAATGTGCCTGTGATGAAGAGGGCACGTCAGAACACACTATCTGGCGATGTCTGCTGTACCCCGACGTTGCTGATATTAATCGGCAGGAATTGTGTCGGTAGGGACGACGAGATATCAATGAGATACCGTGTTACGAGACAGAATGGTAGATCCTGGGCAGTACTGCCAAGATATTTCGAAAAAAGCTTGGGTAGCGCGTTCCTTATAAATCAACCCCCGTCTGCTGCACTGCAGAATGTTGTGACAGAAGATCGATGGGCAACACAGCGAAGACAGCTGAGGTCAACAGCTGAAGCAGACGAACAGACTATTTCGCATGCACGGCGATCGCAACAACGCCAGAATGGAAACATAACCGTGTTCCGTGTCTCGGCACTCGACATGTGGCTACACTTCTAACCAGTAGCGACGGTGCTCCCTCAGATCAGTGAGTTGTCCCCTGCAACCTGGGAGCCGACAGATAGACAACGTAACATGCAGATAATACCACAAAGCCAAGGAATGGGCGGGGCACGTCTATGGAGCGGGAAGCGATGGAGTGCGGCAGACGAGAACTTATACGCGTTTTATAACAGTAGTAGGCATAACTAGATTTTGTAGTAGGTGTAGTTTTTATTGTAGAATTAGATTGGTGATGGGAAGTGGTAGTCTGTTGGATGTAACGAAGAATGTTGTACAATTAGTTGCCGATGTACAGGGAAAAAATCCTGTTAATAGTAATAATTTGGAAAAGTATGAGTACAGCCAATGTCTAAATTATAGGTAAAGGATAATAATGTAATAAGTCAGTAAATAGTAAACATACACCTTCCGCTAACACTGCTAACGCCGCTGAAAGAGAACCACCGTCAGAATGGCAACTTTCAACAGTATTTTATTGACGCAAGGCCAAACGTGATGGAACGGAAAAATGAACTCAATAGAAGACGCTGTAAGCGTCAGTGTATGCAAACCAATAGATATGCGGCACACGGCTGTTCCTCAACTTAATCAGTGACGCCTAATGTGTCTGCCCCGGACACTCAGGGGTACGAAAAAAAAGCTCTGGTCCGACGTTTGCTAAGGGTCTGGAGAGAATTATTACAACATTCGAAAACACAGGTTCTTTTGAATTGCAGTGTGGCAGATGGAGGAAAGCAGCTGATCCGACATCTGTCGAAGATGTGGCCACAGCATTGCAGAAGGGATCGCGCAGTTGTGTGGAACCATGCACTGCAGTTGGAAGTGCCCGAAAGTTTGACACGCCTATGAGCACGTTGCTTAGAAACATACGAAACATTCTGCATTGCTATCCATACAAAATCACCAATGATCAGGAGCTGCTTCCTACTGACTTGTGAGGAACATCACGTTCGATCTGGAATTCCTTACTAAAAAAAAAAAAAAAGGCTCTGAGCACTATGGGACTCAACTGCTGTGGTCATTAGTCCCCTAGAACTTAGAACTACTTAAACCTAACTAACCTAAGGACATCACACACATCCATGCCCGAGACAGGATTCGAACCTGCGATCGTAGCAGTCGCACGGTTCCGGACTGCGCGCCTAGAACCGCGAAACCACCGCGGCCGGCATTCCTTACTCACTTGGAAGTGGATTATAACTGGCTACGGAACATTCTGTGGACAGATGAAGCCTATTTCCATCTCCAAGGACATGTCAATACGCGGAATTGCAGAATAAGGGTGACAGAAAATCCACTCGTACAACAGGTACACTTCATTCTTCAGAGGTGACACTGTGGTGCTGGTTGACAGCATCGTTCGTCGTAGGACTGTATTTTTCCAAGGAGATGAACCCTGCAGGTCCTTTTACCTGTTCCGACACTGCTAAAAGCCATGGGAGTCTATTGAGCACCAAAGTCATTTCAACCCTTCAACAGCGTGGATGCGTGGGTAGGATCATTTTTATGCAAGGGGGAGAAGAGAAGTTTGTGGCACAACTTGACTAGAAGAAGGGATCGGTTGGTAGGACATGTTTTGAGGCATCGAGGGATCACAAATTTAGCATTGGAGGGCAGCGTGGAGGGTAAAAATCGTAGAGGGAGACCGAGAGATGAGTACACTAAGCAGATTCAGAAGGATGTAGGTTGCAGTAGGTACTGGGAGATGAAGCAGCTTGCACAGGATAGAGTAGCATGGAGAGCTGCATCAAACCAGTCTCAGGACTGAAGACAACAACAACAACAACAACATGGCGCTCCTCCGCACATCGTTCAGCCAGTGAAGCGGATGCTGCAGAGGCATTTCGAAAATGCTAGAATTGTCAGCATTTCCCTACAGCCTGGCCGCCCGTATTACCTCACGCTAATAGGTGTGGCTTCTGGCTGCGGGGTTATCTGAAAGATGTGTTCAGTGCTCCAATGACGAACGTAGATTAACTGGAGGCACGCTTTGCGTAACGTATTCTGAACATGACCCCCGAGACACTTCGATCTATTGTGGAACGTGCTGTATCTCGATTTCAGCTTGTGGCAAAAAACGGCGCACAGCATATTGAATATGCCTTGCTCCAGTTTCACGACAGAAAGTGGTGTTATACGAATGCGTAGTGTCTGCTCTTTCGGATATCCGAAGCTGTGATACACTATATATGTAAACTGAAGGTGGATTTGACGGGTGGGAGGGGGGGGGGGGGGTGGAAAGAAACGAGACGGATTACTGATGTCAACTTCATCGGGGCATTGCACGGAATCAGCGGCGACGTGTGAAAATGTGTACTGGACTGGGATTCGAACCCGAGATCTCCTGCTTATGAGGCAGGTGCGTTAACCACTGCGGCTTCCGGGACACGTTGTTATCGCAACTCACGGCCGATCCACATTCCTACTGAGCGCCACCTATCTGCAGTCTCTGTCCATTTTCTCCGTGCTCGCTACTGTGAGACTCGCGCCGGAGGCCGTACTTGTACATCCGTAATGAAGAAGGTGAGTCCATTGCTCGTCTAGGCGAATTAATTATATGTTATTTCCGAAAGAATGGACACCGCGCAACCGGCTCGCCTAGATGGGCAATGGACGCTCCTTCCTCAGTGCGGATGAACAAGTACGACCGACCTCCTGCGCGAGTCTCACAATAGCGTGGATGGAGAAAATGGACAGCGACTGCAGGTAGGTGGCGCCCGGTGGGAGTGTGGGTCGGCGTGAAGATTGCCGATATAGTCCGCACAGTGGCGGTAACACTGTGTCCTGGATGGCGCAGTGGATAACGTATCTTCCTAGTAAGCAGGAAATCACGGGTTCGAATTCCGATCGAGTATACGTTTTCACTCGTAGTCGCTGATTCCCCGTAATGTCCCTGTGCAGCTGACATCCCTATCCTTTCCTTTCCTTCCCTCCGTCCCTCCTGCACCTTCAATTTACATACAAAGAAACTGATGTTTTCTTTTCATGCGGTTTTTGGCCCAAGGACAGATGCCATTTTACTTTTTTATGTGGTTTTTGGCCTCAGGACAGCTAATAACCGATCTTTGCCATCCGGTGGGGTACGACATTGCCGCGATGGATTGCCAAACTAACAGCGCCACAACTGTTGACTGCCGAACACGGGCAGTCAATCATATTGAACAGCACGGATGGTGTAACGTGCAACTGAAACCATAGCTGTCGTATTGCGATTCATCTGTAAGTTTTAGTCGAACCCTTTGAGGTAAAGACTGTTACGGCGCCATCTATTGGTAAAATTTTCATTAAATAATTTTTTTTGTTCGATGTCATTTTCCCCTGCGTCGATAATGTGCTGTTAAAATTTGAGATTATTGTGAGCAGCATTTTGAAACTTTCATTATAGACACTGTATGCATAACAAGCTCCTTCCAGAAACAAAACTTAGAGCGTGTGATATACCAGTATCTCGATGTGTTCAGGGGCGATCAAAAAGCTTCCGTTTGGTTCAAATGGCTCTGAGCACTATGGGACTTAACTTTTGAGGTCATCAGTCCCCTAGAACGTAGAACTACTTAAACCTAACTAACCTAAGGACATCACACACATCCATGCCCGAGGCAGGATTCGAACCTGCGACGGAACGGGCGCGCGGTTCCAGACTTTACGTTTGGGAGTCTTACTGTAGAGTACATGAAAAGGAGCGCGACTCCGATGCGGGTGTGTAGACACAGTCATGTAGACAAAGGACTAATGTGGTATTCGTGTCTTTTCGTCGTAAATGCGGAAACGTGAACTATGGCGACGTTATTCCCTAGTGCATACAAACACGACCAACGTGTTGTTATTCTTTTCTTGCCTACTGAATGAGAAACACCAGTAGACAACCATTGGAGAATGGAGAATGTCTATGGGCCAGCGTATTTACCGACCAGCACCGTTGTAGAACGGTGCGCGAAGTGCTGGTGGTGGTGCTTCATGGTAACACAAGTCCCCATACCAGAAATGTCTGAACGCAGAGGTTACGCCAGCTCAAGTGAGAGTCACCATAGCATCAGCCATATAGTCCTGATTTCTTCCCACGCTATTATCACTCCGGTTTCTTGAGAAAGCCTTGCGGGAGATGATTCCTGTCGGACGCAATTGTACAGCAGGCGGTCTTCTTTTTCGCGGCAGAGCAAGGTGTTTTGGCAAAGGGGGTATCTAGCATCTGGACGTCTGTGGGATGATTGGCTCAGTGCTCACGGAGGTTTTGCCTGATTGACGTACCGATTCTCGACTGTATGGGCTTAGAACGGAAACGTTTTGATCGCCCCTTACAGATGAATAGGTATATTTTAGGTAAACAACACCGCTATCAACGTGAATCGTTATCAAAGACTTTATTTGACGCGTCGGTGGACGGGACGGGCGTGGGGTGCGCTGTGTGGGGGTCCCGGAGGCGCCGGCCGGCCGCCCTTGACGCCCACGCAGCGTGCCGCTTAGCCGGCAGTCGATACCAGCCGCGGCGGGCAGCGGGGCTGCACCGTACGCGCCGCCCACCGCTGCTGCCGCCGGCCGGAGTGGCCGTGCGGTTCTAGGCGCTACAGTCTGGAGCCGAGCGACCGCTTCGGTCGCAGGTTCGAATCCTGCCTCGGGCATGGATGTGTGTGATGTCCTTAGGTTAGTTAGGTTTAAGTAGTTCTAAGTTCTAGGCGACTGATGACCACAGAAGTTAAGTCGCATAGTGCTCAGAGCCATTTGAACCGCTGCTGCCGGCCGACGGCAGGGCTGTCACTCGCCACCGGTTACTTTTGCGCATCGGTCTGTACGTTCTTAAGCACAGGAACACACTGCCATACACCCCCGTGCACACCGGACCACCGATTGCACACAGCGTAACAGTTCTACTACGATGGAATACTAAAATTGTTTCAGAAGGTTCCCTGCATAATATTGCACAGCAGTGACTGGATATTCGGCTGTCAGATGACTTGGTCATTCATTCAACCAGCGGTGGTTTTGCATTTGCTTTCTGCTGCAGGCATCGACAAGCTGATCTTACAGTGAGTTAGATGAGCGTATGTGTTTCTGGTCGATTATAGCATCACGTCTTAGGAAATTAGCTCTGGCTGGCTTTGCGACGTTTCCGCAACATGGGTTGTTATCCCGAACTATTACCTTGTTTGTTTCCTCTCCCACCCAAACCGAGGGGATAATAAGTTACCTAGAGTTTTTCTGGTTTTGGGTACTAACAGTTGTTTATGAAGATATTTTAGGCTGTGTAATCTCATTAAAATCCTGTACTTTTTTTCAGTGCCAGATGTTGAATTATTCATATAGCGAGCTTATTGATGGGAGAAATGAATTTTCACATCAGGAGACAATGACCAATATCTTTCGTTTGTGTACTTTGTGGAATCATAAGCAACTACAGTTGAATGGGGATGGCTTACTGAAGTCAGGCTGCGCCACTGTTGTTTGACATGTCACTCGGTCGGATGTGTCCCTGTGTGGATGGTGCAATGATGTGTGGCCTGCGAAGCTGTAGATTAAAACTATGTGCCGCACCGAGATTCTAACTCAGAAACTTTGCCTTTCGCTGATAAGTGCTCTAACAGCTGAGCTACCCAAGCACGACTCACGACCCATTCTCATAGTTGTAATTCCACCACTACCTCACATCCTACCTTAAAAGTTGTTCTGCGAAACTTGCAAGACAAGGACTCCTGGAAGAAAGGGTACCGCGGACACATGGATTAGCCAAGAAGATAGGAGATCAGATACTGTAGTAAGAAGAGCTGTGAGGACGGGTCGTGAGCCGTGCTTAATTAGATCAGTCGGTAGAGCGCTTGCCCGAAAGGCAAAAGTCCTAAGTTCGAGCCTCCGTCTGGCATACAGTTTTAATTTGTTGTAGATTGATTTTTGGGAGCAACTTACAATAGCTATTGCGGTTCATCCGCTTGTTCGGAGGCTATCTTGAACTGCTAGCAGTAACATCCTACGGCGAGAACGGCCCTGATTATACCGCTGATGGATCAGCGTTAGTGCGCTGCCTCCTAGCAAGGTTACACCCATACGCTTGTCTTTTGCTTCAGTGTCGGTTAGGCTAATGCCTAATTATACAGGCGCTAAGTAAACGGTGTAAACTGAAATGCTAGATTAAGCAACGGCTTGTGCCTTTAGCGCAAGTGGGTTATCGCCCCATATTTGTAAATGGTATCGTATGACAAATATCTGCTGCCTTAGTTGTGACTATATTGTCACTAAAACTAATAAAATAGAATGAGCGCTCTAGCTTAAGAATAACCTGAGACTAACTTAGTGAGCGGCTGCTAATGTGTTTACTAACTCAGAGTAACCATTACTTTTTGTAAACCATTGTCGCCAATTTTGTAAAAGCTTCGTCTCTACGGCTGTGAAGGCCGAGTTGCCACTGTTAATAAGCTAGGCTTAGTAATAGGCGGAAAGTCATCGAGTAAAACGTAAGTAATATCCGGCGTTCCCCAAGGAAGTGTTATAGGCCCTCTATTGTTCCTCATCCACATTAACGACATAGGAGACAATCTGAGCAGCCGTCTTAGATTATTTGCAAATGACGCTGTCATTTACTGTCTTGTAAAGTCATCAGATGACCAAAAAGAATTGCACTATGATTTAGATACGATATCTCTATGGTGCTAAAAGTGGCAATTGACCTTGAATAAAGAAAGTAAGAAGTTATTCACATGACTACTAAAAGAAATTCGCTAAATTTCGATTACGCGGTAAGTCACACATATCTGAAGGCTGTAAATTCAACTAAATACTTCGGGATTACAATTACAAATACCCTAAATTGGAACGACCACATAGATAATGTTGTGGATAGAGCCAACCAAAGACTGCGATTCACTGTCAGAACACTTAGAAGGTCCAACAGGTCTACTGCTTACACCACGCTTGTCCGCCCTATTCTAGAGTACTGCCGTGCGGTGTGGGATCAGCATCAAATGGGACTGACGGATGACATCGAAGAATTACAAAGAAGGGCAGCTCGTTTTGTATTATCGCGATGTAGGGCAGATAGTTCCACAGAAATAATACGTGAATTGGGGTGGCAATCATTAAAACAAAGGCGTGTTTCGTTGGGACGGGATCTTCTTATGAAATTTCAATCACCAGTTTCTCCTCCGATTGCGAAAACATTCGGTTGGCACCCACCTACATAGGGAGAATTGATCATCACGATAAAATAAGATAAATCAGGGCTCACACAGAAAAATTTAAGTGCTCGTTTTTCCCGGGCGCCGTTCGAGAGCGGAACGGTAGAGAGACAGCTTGAAGGTGGTTCATTGAACCCCCTGCCAGGCACTTTATTGTGAATAGTAGAGTAATCACTTTGTGAGTTCGTGAAACGGCTTCTGGTGCAGCACACAGCTAATACAATTTCTCCCTGCCACTGTTACACACCTGTGCCCCAGGGTCAGGTAACAGGATAGGAGAACGAAGGTTCTACAACACTCCAACAAGTGAGTTAAAGGGTTTACTTATCTTCGAGTCTAGACGAATAAGAACTCTGCAACTCGAATTATAGCACAAGAACACCCTCAATGGCTGAGTGCAAATAATCGTAGGTAAATTTCACAGAACATAGCGAATGTAATTTGCAAGTGTCTGTTAAATTCTAAGAAAAAAATTGTTCAAATGGCTCTGAGCACTATGGGACTTAACATCTGAGGTCGTCAGTCTCCTAGGCTTAGAACTCCTTAAATCTAACTAGCCTAAGGACATCACACACACCCATGCCCGAGGCAGGATTCGAACATGCGACCGTAGCGGTCGCGCGGTTCCAGACTGAAGCGCTTAGAACCGCTCGGCCACCACGGCCGGCCTGACTTCTAAGAGTTCACTATACGACGTTCCGTGTCTAAGTCAGCCCTGGGTGATGGTCTATAACCAAGATAGAAGAGCGGCTCTTCTATGTTCCGAGTAGGCTCCTGTCTGCTGTCGTCCGGTCATTGGCGGATTGCACTGGGCCGGCAATTGGCCAAGGCGAAGTCGATGTCTTCATCCTTAGCCCCGCCCGTGACGCTGGTGGAACTCGCGCAAGTGCCGAGTCTCTATGGCACTGGTACCAGCGCCTGTGATGCTTTTGCCATGGCTGTGTCTTGTTGGAACGACACAGCATTACTACGTGATAACACCTGTGTTACGTAGGTAACTAAAGCTGCTATGGATGTGTTTGTATGGAGCGGTGTACATTGATTATGTGGAGATGGTGTTGCGCCCTTCCTTGAATTGCCGTTTTGTTCCCGGTTCGAAGTTGTGAACCCGTGTTTCATCACCTGTGATGCTGTTCGACAAAAAATTGTCACGATCACCCTCATAACGCGCAACGAACTCCGCACAAATGGTCCTTCGTAGCTCTTTACGGTCTTCCGTTAGGCGACTAAGGACCTAGCGGGTACCCAGCTTCGAGCACGCCAGCCGGTGGACGAATGTGTCATCGAGGTCTAGTAGTGCAGCGAAGTGTTTGATTGTGATCCGTCCATCACCTCGAATGAGTGTGTCCTCACGTTCCGACATTGCACGGGTCACAGCTCTACGCGGTCGAACGGCACGCCGGAGATAGGACGGGTTCGTGCGATCTTGATGCGATGGACAGATGCCTCACCCAACGACGCACCACGCTTTCGTTCACTGTACGGTCTCCGTAGATACTCTACAAGCGCCTGTAAATACACTCCTGGAAATGGAAAAAAGAACACATTGACACCGGTGTGTCAGACCCACCATACTTGCTCCGGACACTGCGAGAGGGCTGTACAAGCAATGATCGCACGCACGGCACAGCGGACACACCAGGAACCGCGGTGTTGGCCGTCGAATGGCGCTAGCTGCGCAGCATTAGTGCACCGCCGCCGTCAGTGTCAGCCAGTTTGCCGTGGCATACGGAGCTCCATCGCAGTCTTTAACACTGGTAGCATGCCGCGACAGCGTGGACGTGAACCGTATGTGCAGTTGACGGACTTTGAGCGAGGGCGTACAGTGGGTATGCGGGAGGCCGGGTGGACGTACCGCCGAATTGCTCAACACGTGGGGCGTGAGGTCTCCACAGTACATCGATGTTGTCGCCAGTGGTCGGCGGAAGGTGCACGTGCCCGTCGACCTGGGACCTGACCGCAGCGACGCACGGATGCACGCCAAGACCGTAGGATCCTACGCAGTGCCGTAGGGGACCGCACCGCCACTTCCCAGCAAATTAGGGACACTGTTGCTCCTGGGGTATCGGAGAGGACCATTCGCAACCGTCTCCATGAAGCTGGGCTACGGTCCCGCACACCGTTAGGCCGTCTTCCGCTCACGCCCCAACATCGTGCAGCCCGCCTCCAGTGGTGTCGCGGCAGGCGTGAATGGAGGGACGAATGGAGACGTGTCGTCTTCAGCGATGAGAGTCGCTTCTGCCTCGGTGCCAATGATGGTCGTATGCGTGTTTGGCGCCGTGCAGGTGAGCGCCACAATCAGGACTGCATACGACCGAGGCACACAGGGCCAACACCCGGCATCATGGTGTGGGGAGCGATCTCCTATACTGGCCGTACACCTCTGGTGATCGTCGAGGGGACACTGAATAGTGCACGGTACAACGAAACCGTCATCGAACCCATCGTTGTACCATTCCTAGACTGGCAAGGGAACTTGCTGTTCCAACAGGACAATGCACGTCCGCATGTATCCCGTGCCACCCAACGTGCTCTAGAAGGTGTAAGTCAACTACCCTGGCCAGCAAGATCTCCGGATCTGTCCCCCATTGAGCATGCTTGGGACTGGATGAAGCGTCGTCTCACGCGGTCTGCACGTCCAGCACGAACGCTGGTCCAACTGAGGCGCCAGGTGGAAATGGCATGGCAAGCCGTTCCACAGGACTACATCCAGCATCTCTACGATCGTCTCCATGGGAGAATAGCAGCCTGCATTGCTGCGAAAGGTGGATATACACTGTACTAGTGCCGACATTGTGCATGCTCTGTTGCCTGTGTCTATGTGCCTGTGGTTCTGTCAGTGTGATCATGTGATGTATCTGACCCCAGGAATGTGTCAATAAAGTTTCCCCTTCCTGGGACAATGAATTCACGGTGTTCTTATTTCAATTTCCAGGAGTGTATCTGCGTCGCTCTGCTTTTCCGATAGCGGAAACTCAATGACAAGTCTCTTCTTGGAACGCACTGCTGTTACAGACACCATTTTGGAGACTACGTATGGCGCCGCCACCTGTTAGAACTTCAGGGAACTGTATGGGCTGAAGCGGGAATATTCGTCGATGACCACAACAAATTGCGCATTTTTTTTTTCAACCGAAAGTGGCCGAGAGAGGAAATGTGTTGCATTACATATTGAACGCCACTCATATCCAGTAACAACTTGTCTAGTTGTTTGCTCCATTCTCAGTATTTTAGATGCATTTCAGGAGACATCACGAAGGCACACATTTTCCGCGAATCATTTGAGAATCTCAATAACCAATAGCGTCTCTTAACATTCTTCGTATAGCCATCATTGGTCAGTGTAAAAGTAAGATGAAGGCGCGTGTACAAGTAATGGCAGAGTACAGAATTCGCAGGAGTGCTGACCTGTCTGGCGACGACTCCTGGGAGGACCCCGCAATGGATGGCGTGACAGAGCCGGAACTGGTCGACAGGCCAAATCCTTGAAAGTAAAGAAGAAGAATCAAAAGAATTGAAATCAATTTAGAACATCTTAAGCAATTATTAGTACCTTTCAACTGATGAAGAAATAAATGTGTTAAAAAAGAGACAGTGTGATCTGAAGTCTCTCCACTGAACGTGATCCACGGCCGACTGTGTGATGTCAGAGTAAGCATTGGAGAGTGTGTAAGTTTATATATAATGGGCCAACGTCTCAGATGTTGGACAGACCAACAGAGAGAGCTTAAAGGACTCGAACGCGGAGTGATTTTAGGAGCCCACAAAGTTGGGCGTCCCGTCAACAAGATTTTACCCATGTCGTAGAGAAGTTGGAACGCAAGGACCGTTAAACCTAAATGTCTTCCTGGCTGGCTCAAGAAATTAATAGATACGGACCAGCGAATTCTAAAGTGTACCGTGCAAACCAATAGTGTCATCCGTTGCAGACTGGTTTACGGGGCAGTGACGAAACGACCGGATAAGAGCCGATAGGAAGTGTTCACATGGCCGTGACCAGAAACCATAGGCCACCAGGCGAAATGTGCCGAGTCGCTTAGATTGGTGCAGACGCCGCCGTCATTCGTCTGTGGAGCACTCGATAAGGGTTTCATGGAGCGGTGAGTCACGATACGTGATTGGCACGAAATTGGGCGCGAGACGACCTCGTACGTGTACGGATAGTAACATTTGATTGTTATGATATGGTGTTCATCCTGATTTGCTCTATGAGCATTAATATTGATGACTGGCTATGTGAACGCAGTTAAATCGGCCGTCACTAATACCATATTTTACGTATTTACTGTTCCTAGAGACTAAACAGAAGAACTTGAAGGATTGTATTACATCACCACCTGATCTTAAATTGCGTGGAGATGAGACCATAGGGAAACTAAGATGGTGGTTGGGTCTTCAGAACCTGGGCTAGACCTGTATGTCAATGGTATGTTTGGTATTACGAGACAAGTGAGAGGGAATTTGCCAATAAGGTGCAAGGGTCAATGCAATTCCGAGGCAGTTCGCTGTCAATTAGGACAAGTTAGCTTTTCCCCTCACTTCGACCACTATACTTACGATCTAATTTACTACATTACCAATATTTTGCACAAGAGGAACAATCGATACCTATAAAAACATTGTAAACCTATATATCGTAAGTAACTATCCAGAGGGGCCTTAAGTGCAACAAGTAAAAGAAACATTAGGAAAATTAGATGCCAGAGTGAAATTCATAGGAAGAATCTTAAAGAAATGTATCTTGTTAGACCGGTTCTTAAGTGCTGTTCATGATATGGGATCGTTACCAGGTAGGACTGATAGGGGAGAGAGAGAGAGAGACAGACAGAGAGAGAGAGAGAGAGAGAGGGAGGGAGGGAGGGAGTAAGAGAGAAGATGCAACGAAGAACGACGCGTTTCTTCGAGGGGTCGTTTTGTCAAGGCGATAAGATTAAGGAGATGCTCAACAAACTCCAGTGGCAGACCGTTACAAGAGAGGCGTTGTGCTTCACGGAGGGGTTTTCTATTGAGATTGCAAGAGAACACTTTCCGGGAAGAGTCGGACAACATGTTACTTCTTCCCACTGTAGACTCGCGAAATGACCACGATGAGAAAATTCGAGAAATTAGAGCTAATACAAAAGCTTATCAACCATAATTTTCTTCAGGCCCCATTCGCGTGTGGTACATGGAAATGGGGATCTGTTAGTTGTAACAGAAGTACTCTCTGGCACAAGTCGTTAGCCCAATTTCTGAGTATGATGCAGATAAAAAGTTAATTAAATTACCCAGTAATAATTATATTACCATTTCACTAGAACTGAAACTCCTGTAAATGAGAGGAAATAAAGATTGATATTTACTACTAAATGGTGAAAACAGAGACTGTTAAAAAATTTAAACTCAGATTTTATGAAAATATTTTACACAACAGTGTGCCCGCGAACGGTGAGCCACTCGCTCGTAAACGTTTCGCGATAGGATTCACAGGCTGTAACAACTGGCTCTGCATCTTCGGGGTGGAAATTTGCAAACTCCAAAGAACTTAAATGAGACCTAACTCAGTCTCGATCGTGGAAGGCAATCCTACTTTCAGAGGATCCCCATCAATTAGGAGACTGAAGAAACTGGTCAGTGGATTCAACATTTAACTAAACTGATTAAAGTTTAGCAATGAAATACGTTATCCTTGAATTTATAAACATATAGCCGAGTGCAGCCTTCACTGACAAGATAAACTACAGGCATACAAAGATAGTAATAAATGAATGCAAAAATCAACAAAATAAATCGCTCCAGGATTTTTAAGAGCTGAATTCTTGTGATGAAAGTCCTAATATATTACAGGGGGAGCTGAAGACATGAGGTAGCAACACATAACAACAGAGGGACAAGTACGTGTGTGTCCCGACGCGTAAGAGCCTCGACAGGGTTGCGGCGTTACGGAGAGAACTGTCGCATACGGTTCAAAGAAAATCAGTTAAACTTGCTACATTTCACTAAGATTCAGCGTGTGTATTAGAAAATGTACTTGCTGGGTATAGAAATACAGCTAACTTTTTGATCGTACCACGTAGAGCGAAAAAGTTTCATGACATTAAATCGTAAAATGCACTCAATAATTCAACGCTATACCATTCCACTCATCATCAATTACGTTGTACGACTGCGTACCGGCTGTCTTTCACGAAACGGCCAGGGAGGGAGGGGGGAACTTAATGAATTTCTGATGTCGAGCTTCTTCAGATGCATGAAAATGTTGCAAATACGAGAGTCGCTCGAAAGTAATGCCTCCGATATTTCTATGCAAAAACTATTAAAGCCTTTTGAGTAAAACAAACGTTGTTAACATTCTAAATCTTTTTCGTCTTGTCTACATTGGCGACGATCACATTTCTCCCTATGAGAGACGAGTTTATTGTTACCGTCACTGTAGAACGTTTGACGTTGTTGGTAGAGTCACAACCCCACCTCTGCTTGCACTGCTTCGTCATGAAATGAAGTCCTTGATGGCGTTCTTTAAGTTTTGGATGGGGCCCAGTCGGTACCGTCTGGGGGATGATCGAAGATGCGAATTCAAAGTAGTGGATTATTGCAGATAGCACAGAGCATGTGAGCAGTCCGGTACTGCCATGCTGAAGGAGTGTGTGCTCCCTGTATGGACGAACTCTTCGAATTCGAAAATCGATTACAGCATGTTGTTTCTCACGCACCGACATAGTTATGTTACACGCCTATATTACACGCTACACTTATGAACCTTTAGTGGCAGAGGTCTGCAGTTATGTAGATATGAAGAATAATGATAATGTTGTTATTTCTCCTATTGTTGTTGTTGTTGTTGTTGTCCTGGTCTTCAGTCCGAAGACTGGTTTGATTCAACTATCCATGCTACTCCATCCTGTGCAAACCTCTTCATCTCCAAGTAACTTCCGCAACCTACATCCTTCTGAATCTGCTTATTGTATTCATCTCTTGGTCTCCCTCTACGATTTTTACCATACATTTCCCTCCAGTACTAAATTGGCGATCCCTCGATGTCTCACTAGGTGTCCTAACAATCGATCCTTTCTTCTTGTCAGGTTGTGCCACAAATTTCTTTTCTCCTCACTTCTACTCAGGACCAGTAGTTACATAATCTACCCAGATGATCTTCAGCATTCTTTTGTAGCACCACAGTTCAAAAGCTACTATTCTCTTCTTGTCTAAATGGTTTATCGTCCATGTTTCATTACTATACACTCCATACAAATACTTTAAGAAAAGACTTCATGACACTGGAATCTATACTTGATGTTAACACTCATCTTCAAAAACGCTTTTTTTGTCATTGGCAGTCTACATTTTATATCTTCTCTACTTCCACCGTCATCAGTTATTTTGCTGCCAAAATAGCAAAACTGATCTACTACTTTAAACGTCTTTTTCCTATTCTAATTCTCTCATCATTTCTCGATTTGATTCGACTACATTCCATTATCTTCGTTTTGCTTATGTTGATGTTCGTCTTTTATCCACTTTCAAGGCACGTCAATTCCGTTCAACTGTTCTTCCAAGTCCTTTGCTGTCTCTGACAGAATTACAACGTCATCGGCAAACCTCATTGTTTTTATTTCTTCTCCATGGATTTTAATTCCTACTCCAAATTTTTCCTTTGTTCACTTTACTGCTTGGTCAATATGCAGACCCATTAACGTCAGGGATGGGCCACAACTCTGATTCCCTCCCTTCTCAACCACTGCTTCCTTTTCACGCTCCCCAGCTCCTATAACTGCCATCTGGTTTATGTAAGAAATACAAATAACCTTTCTCTCCACGTACATCACCCCTGCCACACTTAGAATTTGAAAGAGAGTGTTCCAGTCAACTTTGTCTAAAACTTACTCTAAGTCTACAAATGCTATAAACTTAGGTTTACCTTAACCTACGTTATATGAGAAGTCTTGCCTCGCACGTTCCTACATTTCTCTAGAATCCAAACTCATCTTCCCCGAGGTAGATATCAATAACGGTTGTTAAAAAAGCTTTAAAAGTTTTCGCATAAATTCGGAGACATTACTTTTCAGCACGCCCTCGTATTATTCCACCAGAGTACTAAGTTTTATGTTGAAATGAAATCAGGCGGACTTAGCGTGGTGGCGATGTCACACACATGGAGTTATATGCTAATTCTCAATAGTTTCACATTAAATACTGGATTTACTATAAAAATTTTGTTATTAGGAAAATTGGAAATTTTTTAAATAGCTAAATAGACTTATAATGATAAAGTTTAGTAAGTGACTAACCCAGTACACGGTCACCCGTTCCTAGTAGCAGTTCACCTATCTAATGGAGCAACAAAAAATAAGATCTGCAGTATTTCATATAATCATTGGACGATTTTAACAATATAAAATGCTATTATCGTCTACTCATTAAGATGTGTATATATTCAGACTGAAGTGACGAACGAAAATTTGTACCAAGGGCGGGATTCGAACCCAGGTCTCCTGCTCACTAGGAAGATGTGCTAACCACTACATCACCCTACCACAGTGGCTAACCACAATTGAACAGACTACCGTATCTCGCCTCCCTTCTCAGTCCAAATCCATGGGTTTTCCTCACGCATTTTTCAGCAGTACATGTTTCAAAAAACTCAGGACACTGAACTGCATCAACTAGACATTATTAGTACCACCGGCTTCAGCTGTAGGCCGTCATCTGGTAGGAAAATCACATTTCAACTGTCATGAAAATTGAAACACAAAGCATTGAATATTTTAAACCACATGAAACACGTAATAAAAAGCTCATTCGTTTTTCGTTGACTTACTGCTCATTTTTAGACGTACTTTTATATATAATCCATGCCCCCTGTTTTACTTGTATTTATATCTTTTTTTACTTTGATACACTCTGTCACCGAGCGAGGTGGCGCAATGGTTAGCACACTGGACTCGCATTCGGGAGGACGACGGTTCAATCCCGCGTCCGGCCATCCTGATTTAGGTTTTCCGTGATTTCCCTAAATCGCTCCAGGCAAATGCCGGGATGGTTCCTCTGAAAGGGCACGGTCGACTTCCTTCCCTAATTCGATGAGACCGATGACCTCGCTGTTTGGTCTCTTCCCCCAAAAAACCAACCAACCAACACTCTGTCATGTTGGCTTTTAGGCAGTTTTGCCGAATACTAACGTTTACTTATTGTTACATTTATTCTGATCTTTGTAGTTCTGTTTTGTATCGAGCTTGTGAACCACATTTATGCAAGCGAAGGGACCAGTCAGTCCCGTTTTCCGCTCTTTTGCAGGTATATACTACGGTTCCCACCTCATTGGCTCCTACGTCAGTCGCTTCCGCCGCGGTAAACTGCCTTGTGGTCCGTCTGCGGTAGTCACTTCCAGGAGAGCGCTGTGGTAGCTGGTTGTTTGTTGATTTGGGGGAGAGAACCAAACAGTGAGGTCATCGGTCCCACTGGATTGGGGAAGGGTTGAGGAAGAAGTCGGCCGTGCCCTTTCAAAGGAGCCATTCCAGCAATTGCCTGAAACAATTTAGAGAAATCTCGGAAAACCTAAATGAGGATGGCCGGACGAAGGTTGGAACAGTCGTCCTCCCGAATGAGAGTCCAGTGTGCTAGCCGCTGCGCCACCTCTCTCGCTCTTGATACCGGGTCCCATGCGGGAGCTGAGTTACTTGATTATTTACATTATTATTGAGTTCATTTCTGTCCATATTCCTCCCTCTATGATAGTTTCTTTTTTCTAGTCCCATGTGTTTCTTTGTCGTGGGCATCACACACATCCATGCCGAGGCAGGATTCGAACCTGCGGCAGTAGCAGCAGCGGGGTCCGGACTGAAGCGCCTAGAACCGCTCGGCCACAACGGCCGGCTAATGGAAAACAAACAGACGCTTTAGGTCGACACTGTGGGTAATATGAAAGACGTGATGAGCGGCCTTTGTTAGGGATGACTCCAGATAAACACTCTAAAAAAGAAACTGAAAATATCTGCCGCACCAGTAGAGTAAATTCGACTGACAACTCTTAGGCGAGACGCGCAGTATATACAGTCAGTTCCACAAGAAAGTGTACGCTGTTATCTGTATGAAATAAAAGACACTATTATAAATGTGTGTTTACGTGAAAATACATATTACTAATTGCACAATTATGTAGTAGTTAATAAAATCGCCGCAATTAACGATTGTAGCTTGGCACCTTAGCACTCTCTCTGGTAAATCATCCACGTTCCCAATCTCTAAATATCGTTTGACCCACTTCGCAACGAATGTCTGACTTTCTAAGAATTTCAGCAGCAGCTCCATATGAAAGTTTTGGTCCCTTTGGATGATTTACAAGGAACACTGCCTCTTGACGCTTCAGATATTTTGCACTCATTTTAAACTGCAACCGACAAAACAAAACATTCAACTCTCAAGCTGTTTATCTATACACATTGCAAAAGTGCATTGATTACAGATTCCAGACCACTACCAGAGATGTCGCTGAGGACGTTGCTTTAGAAATTAATGGGTACACTTTCTTGTGGAAGTGGCTGTGTATCCGGGACATATCGACACAAGTTATGCTGTCGATCGCTTAAGAGAGAACTGCTAACAATTTTCAGAAACTTCATAAAAATTCCAAAAAGTATGTCATATGAAATTTTCATTTCTTTGTGAAAATAAAGGCAATATATTTGTAGTATGATTTCGGATGTTTGCTGGCATTCTATAACGCTACGACAAAGAAATGTTTCAGGACACGTCATTTCTATGATTCAGACTCAATAACGTACCCACGCACACCGAATTCAGATACCCAATGCTGTAGGCCAGGTACTACCCTGTCTAAAAACGAATTTCTCCGGTTAAGTCTACAGAGGTTAGGCACATGTGACGTTCTGGGTTTAACGCGCATGTGCACTGTGGTCGCGCAGGGCTTTATAACTCTCCTGGTAAATCAGTTTACTATAGACCAAAGATCAGAGGCATGTAAAAGAGTACCACATTTCCAGTAGGATCATGCCTAGTGAAATTGTCAGGTGAGGTTTTCACTCTGCAGCGGAGTGTGCGCTGATATGAAACTTCCTGGAAGGTTAAAACTGTGTGCCGCACCGACACTCTAACTCGGGACTTTTGCCTTTCGCGGGCAAGTGCTCTACCAACTGAGTTACCCTAGCGCGACTCAAGACCCGTCCTCACAGCTTCACTTCTGCCAGTACCTCGTCTCCTACCTTCCAAACTTTACAGAAGCTCTCCTGCGAACCTTGCAGAACTAGCTCTTCCGAAAGAAAGGATGTTGCGAAGACATGGCTTAGCCACAGCCTGGGGGATGTTTCCAGAATTTCGTGAGGCCGGGTCGTGAGTCGTGCTTGGGTAGCTCAGTTGGTAGAACACTTGCCCGCGAAAGGCAAAGGTCCCGAGTTCGAGTCTCGGTCCAGTACACAGTTTTAATCTGCCAGGAAGTTTCATATCAGCGCACACTCCGCTGCAGAGTGAGAATCTCATTCTGGAAACATCCCCCAGGCTGTAGCTAAGCCATGTCTCCGCAATATCCATTCTTTCAGGAGTGCTAGTTCTGCAAGGTTCCCACGAGAGCTTCTGTAAAGTTTGGAAGGTAGGAGATGAGATACTGGCAGAAATAAAGCTGTGAGGACGCGTTGTGAGTCGTGCTTGGGTGGCTCAGTTGGTAGAGCACTTGCCCGCGAAAGGCAAAGGTCCCGAGTTCGAGTCTCGGTCCGGCACACAGTTTTAATCTGCCAGGAAGTTTCAAAGTTGTCGGGTGTTCGACATAATTTAATGATAACAACTTTACACATTTCTGCATTTTCAGGGATTAAAAGTCAGAGCGAAATGATATCAGTGATAAGATTCGCTGATGACATTGTTATCCTCAGTGAACGCGAAGAAAAATTGCAGGACCTGTTGATGGAATGAACAGTCTAATGAAAACAGAATATCGGTTTAGAGTTAACAGGAAAAAGCAAAAAGGTAATCAGGCGGAGCAAAAATGGAAACATCGTGAAACTCTGCATCAAAATTGTTGATCACGAAATACACGAAGTTCTACTACCTTAAAAGAAACATTACCCTTGAAGGACGAGGCAAGCAGGAAACAAAAAGCAGCCTGCCACAGGCGAAGATTGCGTACATGGCCAAGAGTAATATACTGGAATCCTTAATTTGAGGAAGAAATTTCCGAGAATGTAGGTTAAGAGCACAGCGCTGTATGATAGCGAATCGTCAACAATGGGAAAATCGGAACAGAGGAGAATAGAGGCGTCTGACATGTGGTGCTACAAACAAATGTTGAGAAGTAGGTGGACTGATAAGATAGAGAATAAGGAATTTCTCCGCAGAACTGGGAAGAAATTAACATATGTAAAACACCGACAAGAAAAAGGGACACTATGAAAAAACATCTGTTACGTCGTCAGGGAATAACGTCTGCGGTACTAGAGGAAACAGCAGAGGATAAAAACTGTAGCGGAAGATAAAACCTGTAGGGTATGACAGAGATTTGAATACATCCAGCAAAGGTGCAAGTGCTACTTGAAGATGATGACGTTAGCACAGGTGAGGAACTAACGGCGGGCCGCATCAAACCAATCAGAAGACTGACGACTCAAAAGCATTTTCAAGTGAAATCTAATAACTGGCTCTGTGTTCTTTCAAAGGTCAGACTACCTTGACGAGTGTCCCGTGCACAGCGCTGGCGGCGGAAACAGACAAAGCTGGTGAGATGACGTTCGCGCTACCGTGTCGCCCTACACTGTCGCCGTATTACGCCACTCAGCGCACCGGGCGCGCTCCTCGCGAATCTCTCGTTCTAGACGAACTTTCGAAAGCGAAACACAGCATTAGCGGTAAGGTATTCCTCCGCCAAGGAGAAAACCGCAGCTGCCTAATCGCACCGATTTCGCTTAAAAGTTTCGAAGTACACCTCACCGCTGGATCTTGCCCTAGTTTCTGAGAAATACCTGCTGGCCAGACAGTCCGCAGAACAACAATGAAGAGTTGTACAGGTACAGTGCCGCCGTTTTAAGACAACTTTTTGCCTAACAACTTCTTATTTTTTTGCAAAGCGCGAGCGGAATCGTAGTCACGGTTGGATTGTAGAGGCAAAACCTCCTTCTATTAGTTAGTACAATGAATTCAAAGATTTTGGTGAGGCATAACTGTGACAGTTTAAATCATAAGTAACTGTCATCAGCCGCTTTAGTTCATGCTACATAATCTACATCTGCATATATATTTATACTCAGCAAGCCACTCAACGGTGTGTGGCGGAGGGCACTTTACGTGCCACTGTCATTACCTCCCATTCCCGTTCGCGTATGGTTCGCGGGAAGAACGACTGCCGGAAAGCCTCCGTGCGCGCTCGAATCTCTCTAATTTTACATTCATGATTTCCTTGGGAGGTATAAGTAGGGGGAAGCAATATATTCGATACCTCATCCAGAAACGCACCATCTCGAAATGTGGACAGCAAGCTACACCGCGATGCAGAGCGCCTCTCTTGCAGAGTGTGCCACTTGAGTTTGCTAAACATCTCCGTAACGCTATCACGCTTACCAAATAACCCTGTGACGAAACGCGCCGCTCTTCTTTGGATCTTCTCTATCTCCTCTGTCAACCCGACCTGATACGGATCCCACACTGATGAGCAATACTCAAGTATAGGTCGAACGGGTGTTTTGTAAGCCACCTCCTTTGTTGATGGACTACATTTTCTAAGAACTCTCCCAATGAATCTCAACCTGGTACCCACCTTACCAACAATTGATTTTTATGATAATTCCACTTCAAATCGTTCCGTACGCATACTTCCAGAAATTTTACAGAAGTAACTGCTACCAGTTTTTGTCCCGCTATCATATAGTCATACAATAAAGGATCCTTCTTTCTATGTATTCGCAATACATATTTCGTAGGATCGCAGTTCGATCACCAAGCGGATTTACACTGATGATCCGGAACATAATGGCCACGACCTACTATCTATATAAACCTGTTCAGGTGATAGCAGCGTCACCTGGCAAGCAATAACAGCTAATCAGACACATGCGTCCGCAGCTCGTGGTCTTGCAGTAGCATTCTCGCTTCCTGCGCACGGGGTCAGGGATTTTCTCTGCCTCGTGATGACTGGGTGTTGTGTGTTCTTCATCATAATTTCATCATCATAGACTCGCAAGTCGCCGAAGTGGTGTCAACTAAAAAGGACTTGCAATACGGTGGCCGAACTTTCGCGCATGGGGCCTCCCGGCCAACAATGCCATAAGATCATCATCATCAGACACATGCGATGCATTTAGTATCAGTGAGTGAGCTGTTCGTGTGTAGGACGGGGTATGGGTGATCTATCTCAGTTTGACCCAGCACAGATTGTGATGGCTCTGAGGCAAGGCAAGAGCATTTCGGAGACTGCAAGACTTGAGTGTTCGAGGAGTTGTGTGGCGAGTCTCTTCAACACGTGGATGAACAGAGGTAGAACCACGTCCACGCGTCGTCGGCTGGGCAGCCTGGTAAAACAGGACTGGCGGCGAACTGTGGTGGAACTGACGTCTGACATCTATGTAGAGCAGAGTAAAAAACGTGTCTGAAGACACAGTGCACCGAACACTGCTAACTACGGGGCCACCGCAGCCGACGACCCCTGCATACGCCAATGTTAACACCACGAAATCGACAACTAAGACTGAAATGGGTCCTGGACGTTGGCGCAGTGGTAGAACATTGCATTGTCTGAAAAATCCCGATACCTCCTTCATCACGGCAATGGAAGGGCGAGAATCCGTCATCTTCCAGGTGAACAGCTCCTTGACACCTGTATTGCAGAACGGAGACGAGCTGGCTCCACTAGGTACTGGGTAACATTCGTGTAGACATCCATGGGTCCAATGGAGCTCGTGCACCATGACGGCCAAGAAGTGTCCTACGCTGGTTTCAGACCACTTACACCCCTCCACGACCATCAGATTTCCAGGCAGCACTGATATTTTTCCAACAAGATAGTGCGCTATGCCACAAGGCCGGGTGTGTGATGGTTCCAACTGATGTGCTGACCACCCAACTCGCCAGATATGAACCCAATCGAATGCATCTGGGATGTGATTGAACGTGGCGTCAGATATCATCGCCCCCTCCCCGGAATTTACGGAAATTATGTGACGTGTGTGTGCACATGCGGTGCCAACTCCCTCCAGCAACCTGCCACGGCCTCACTGCTTCCATGCCACAACGCGTCGCCACTGTCATCCGTGCCAGCGTTGGACATACCGCCTATAAGGCAGGTGGTCATGATGTTCTGGCCGATCAGTGTATTTAACATTTACGTAACCACAGCCTTATTGCCCTTTGACTCTCTTTGGTACATTCAAGGGCTGCTCCTCTCTTCCTCTCTACAGCGAGCAGCCTGGTGATTTTTGTAAAGGTTGCTACTACCTTTTTCATTTTAATATCAAGGGTGATGGTCGAAATCGGTGTTAGAATGGCGACGAGCTGCTCCAGGTTGTTTCAGTTGAATAGGGTTTGAAAGCAGCGTTTTCAGCATTTGGTGAATGGCGACCTCACAAAGATAACACTAGAAAACGCACGGAAACAGTACGTCGAAAACGAACACAGATCAATTTACACCCAATAGTACCAAGTACAGAAACAACTGATAACGTTGCTGCAGGGTAGAAAGAAGACTAAATTAAGATTTGTCACGCCTTCCACCATTCCCGTGCCTCGCTCAGACTCTGACAATGAAGTTACTGGAGCAGCAGCTTGGACTAAAAATGGTTGAGAAAGGAAATCGGCCATGTGCGTCTAAGTCGATCCATCCCAGCATTTGCCTGGAGCAGTTTATAAAAAGCACAGAATACATAAATCTGGATGGCCGGAAATCTGTCCTCCCGAACGCCAGTCCATCATCTTAGGTACTTCACTGCAGCAAGCAACTCATTCGTTGAAGAAGTTAGTTCACTAATTAATATATAAATTAATTGCAAAATAAGTAAAAAAAGAGGCACCAGTTTCGCAACAAACGGAATGAAAGCCACGAACACAGTAATAAAGAAGCAAATGTCATCAAACAACAGTTACTCTTTAAAAAAACTGAAAGTAGTTTGAAACAATAAACGTTTTTAGCACCGAAACAGTCCTCGATTCAGAGGAAGTACTACTCGGCGGAAGGCTTAATGCCCATAATTCAGGCACCACTCAAAACAAAAGACCTCTATGCGATCGTAATGCACAGGTGAATCATCGTCTTCAAGACAAGAAAAATAACTACAGCAGCATGCCACGAAATCAAATAAATAATATACGAAATCAACAAGCTGTTTCTTGTACGCACTTTCATACATGACGTAGCGAACGGAAGGGCAACACAGCTGTGGTTTCGCTCGTTTTAAACGAATTCTCATAAAATTTTAGTTTAGAATTGAACCCGGACCCTTTGGCATGACATTCCGTCGCACTGACCACTCAGCTACTGTGGCGGAGATACGAATTACTTTCAGCTGTAACGATAGTGTCGTATTCGATATTGGAAGTTTTGCGAATTGCTCATTTTTACTAGTATGTGAATGAAAAGGTATCTATGATTCTGCTATTACCGTTGCATAAAAGCGGCTACGAGACAACGGATGTCGATTTCAATTCTCACTGTTGTACAGCAATGAATAAATACGAACTATGTTTTCAACAGCTTTTTTATTCGACGTAAGCAATAAAGCCTTTACAGGTAGAACACTAGCTTAAGTTTTACACGAAGGAGAAAACGTAAGAGTAGAAGATAAGAATAAGTTATGAAGGAGTTTTCCCTACATTTGGTTAGCTGTATGCCCGCCTCAAGATTTTCCTACACGGACAAATGCGAAAAAATGGTCTACAAGTGACAACATAAAATGCAGCTGCAAAATTCAAAATGCAATCGACAAAGAGTTGTATTGCGGAAGATATAAACGTTTTATGTCAGTGACGATGAGCGAAAGCCAGAATTTCAAGTAATGTTAATTTTCTGCCTTGTGTTCCCCTACGTAGAAGATCAATTTGACGTTATAAGAATCACATTCATTCAGAGCACGTTTAGCAAAGATGGGATCTTTTATTTTCAGTCGCCACCTCATTTCTTGTTCAGTCATTGTAGTAGTTATATGCCTACGTTATTGACCTACATATAAATTGCGACACAAATTGCAGGAAATCCTCTATATGTTATGTGATGATATTAAATGTACTACAAGTAACCTTATAGGTCAGGCAACCACAGGCAAAAAAACTTCTATATAATGTGAACGAACAACCAAACAATTTAAGATCAGTGATGGTAAGAAGTTTATATTAAAGTTGAGTGAAAGTTCAAGTCCGCAACAGCTGTCTACTGTGTTTTCACTGTATGACGACGGTTCCATACTCTGGAGGTACATCTACAGGTAATATGAAACTAATACTTTTTGTGATACGAATCCTAGGGTACAAGTGCACTTCAAACTGTCACACCTTGGTAAAACATTGGATGAAACGGCAGTGATTCATCCGACCCGGACCTTGCACGATCACTAATACACCCCCAAAACGCAATCTAAAAACGAGCCCGGATAGCGTATGACAATCGACGTACGACAGAATAAAACCATCCTCAGAATCGAGGGGGATACAAAGAATTAAAAGATACACAATCCTTGGGAGTAGCCAGCTTGCTTAAATATATTGATGTAAGTCGAATAGAACTACACGTGACAGCATTAGCCACACACGTTGCGCTACCGCTGGAACGTGTAGTTCTGTATCACGCATGCCAGTATGTTTTAGTACGTTGACCACTCCAAAGGATTGTGTGTCTCTTAAGTCTTTGTTTTCCACCCGGTGTTTCTGGATGTTTTTATCCTATCATTCGTGGATTGTCAAAGTGCTGTCCGGGCTCTTCTTTTGACTTTGTTTTTCACCCTTGCTTAAATGTACTTTTTGTAAATAGTACAACTGTGCCTCATCCACATTCCACTGACTCTTTCCTCCCCTCCGCTCCTTCCTCTTTTTGCCTGTTCGCTACGTTCATCAGTTTTTTTGTCCATATAAAATAATAGTCTCCGCCCATACTTACTAGTGTTCTGTCTTGGCGTTAACATTCTTAAGCTTTTCAATTTTGAACATAAAGTAATTCAAGGTTTATTTATTGATGTAGCTCCTTCGTGACTTTCATTACACTTGTTTTTGTATAGATATACAGTCATGAAAGGTTACATATCTTTGGAAAAACAATCGGATACAGACTCTCGCTGATGACGTATGGACTATCTGTTTAGTTTAAAATTGTCTGGCGGTGGCATAAAACGCCGAAATTAGATGTTATTGTACAACTTCGTAAGGGTGTGTTTCAGTTTTAATGATAATATATTTATGTTGATGATAACAATAGTAATAATAACGAGAGTGGCGGTGGACGCTTCCTCATTGTCGTACAGTATCATCCAGCTGACCTCTCCCTGACCTAGGATTACTAAGCTCGCTGGCCCCAGTGACTGGGTACGGAGCAGCACCGGTTTAAAGTCTATATAATTCTTTCCATCCGCAGTAATTAACACAACACAGTCAACAATACATTGCAGAACTACTTCTCACGATCTGTCTTCACTGTCAAGAACGGCAACCAGAAATTTTGAGTTTGCGTGTCGCTACTGTTTGGACACCAGCCATCAAGTTTTCGCGACCTCTGTAAATCTGGAGCTACGGCAAGTTTGACCGCAAGGACCGGGAGTTCTTTGTTGCTGGCGACTGTGGCGCCGCCGCAGAAGGACTGCTTTGTGAGGCGTCTGGCGTGGCCCTGGAAGGGCGCCAGTCACGTGGTCGAGCCCTGCGCGTGCGGCAGAAAATAGGCCCTGCACGTGCCCGCCAGCTGATCCCACACGACACGCAGTCCTTTGTTTTCGTCCGCTGCTATCTGCCTCCGGAACACTCCAGAGGAGCACCATGTTACTATATTACTGACGGACGTCTGCGGATTAGGAGTGACGTAAATAAGAATGAATTAAATCAGTAACTATTTTTCTGACTGAATATTTTATCAGATATGACTACTTCATTTTAATTAATTCACAATAATTTAGCAATAAACATGAAAAAAGTTCTGTTCGCTACGGAAAAATCCGATTTCAGAACAAGAAAATTACGCTACCAGATGCATAAATTAGAAACCGCTGTTCACTGTAATTATCTGTAATTAATTAATTTGACTTCCGTGAGAAAAATCTTAAGTGAGAGAAATACCTAAAGAAGTTATTCCAAAGTATCGGTTTGCTGAAAAGAATAAGAGGTTTTTCCTTTCCATTGCATCTAGTGATAAAGGCTGAGCGTCATGTCACCTCCAAGACACATAACATTAATAGAATGATACTGCTGACATTCTACCCTTTTTGATAGTTAATGTTTTGCGTTGCACTGATAAAAGCTTAATTTCTCGACTGTGAAGTCTATGTACGATCTTAGCCATATTGCTCCATTGTCCTACACACATTACATTCAGATGTACAGCAATATTTCAGTAACTTCGGTCAGTACACTAGCCTGGCAATGGGCAAAAATATGTAAACTCAAAAACACAACACGTTACCGTTCCTAACAACGTGGTGGCACACCGTTGCCATTCAAAACAGCTACCAGTCGTCTCAGAATGTTTTCCAAGGGTGTTGTGGTTGATGTGGTTTTCAGTCCTGAGACTGGTTTTATGCAGCTATCCATGCTACTCTGTCCTGTGCAAGCTTCATCTCCCAGTACCTACTGCAGCCTACATCCTTCTGAATCTGCTTAGTGTATTCATCTCTTGGTCTCCCTCTACGATTTTTACCCTCTCCGCTGCCCTCCAGTACCAAACTGATGATCCCTTGAGGCCTCAGAACATGTCCTACCAACCGGTCCCTTCTTCTAGTCAAGTTGTGCCACATGCTCCTCTTCTCCCCAATTCTATTCAATACTACCTCATTAGTTATGTGATCTACCCATTTAATCTTCAGCATTCTTCTGTACCACTATATTTCGAAAGCTTATATTCTCTTCTTGTCTAAACTCTTTATAGTCTATGTTTCACTTCTATAGATTGCCACACTCCATACAAATACTTTCAGAAACGACTTCATGACACTTAAATCAATACTCGATGTTAACAAATTTCTCTTCTACAGAAACGCTTTCCTTGCCATTGCCAGTCTACATTTTATATCCTCTCTACTTCGACCATCATCAGTTATTTTGCTCCCCAAATAGCAAAACTCCTTTACTACTCTAAGTGTCTCATTTCCTAATCTAATTCCCCCAGCATCACCCGACTTAATTCGACTACACTCCATTATCATCGTTTTGCTTTTGTTGATGTTCATCTTATATCCTCCTTTCAAGACACTGTCCATTTCGTTCAGCTGCTCTTCCAGGTCCTTTGCTGTCTCTGACAGAATTACAATGTCATCGGCGAACTTCAAAGTTTTTACCTCTTCTCCATGTATTTTTTTTTACCTACTCCGAATTTTTCTTTTGTTTCCTTTACTGCTTGCTCAATGTACAGGTTGAGTAACATTGGGGAGAGGCAACAATCATGTCTCACTCCCTTCTCAAACATTAATTCCCTTTCATATCACTAGACTCTTATAACTGCCATCTGGTTTCTATACAAATTGTAAATAGCCTTTCGCTCCCTGTATTTTACCCCTGCCACCTTCAGAATTTGAAAGAGAGTATTCCCGTCAACATTGTCAAAAGCTTTCTCTAAGTCTGGAAATGCTAGAAACGTAGGTTTGCCTTTCCTTAATCTTTCTTCTAAGATAAGTAGTAGGGTCATTCTTGCTCCACGTGTTCCAACATTTCTACGGAATCCAAACTGATCTTCCCCGAGGTCGGCTTCTACCAGCTTTTCCACTCGTCTGTAAAGAATTCGCGTTAGTATTTTGCAGCTGTGACTTATTAAACTGATAGTTCGGTAATTTTCACATTTGTCAACACCTGCTTTCTTTGGAATTGGAATTATTATATTCTTCTTGAAGTCTGAGGGAATTTCGCCTGTCTCATACATCTTGCTCACCAGATGGTAGAGTTTTGTCAGGACTGGCTCTCGCAAGGCCGTCGGTAGTTCTAATGGAATGTTGTCTACTCCCGGGACCTTGTTTCGAATCAGGTCTTTCAGTGCTCTGTCAAACTCTTCACGCATTATCATATCTCCCATTTCATCTTCATCTACCTCCTCTTCCATTTCCAAAATATTGTCCTCAAGAACATCGCCCCTGTATAGAACCTCTATGTACTCCTTCCACCTGAGCTCTTGATATTCATGCAAGTGGTTCTCTTTTCTCCAAAGGTCTCTTTAATTTCCTGTTGGCAGTATCTGTCTTAGCCCTCGTGAGATAAGCCTCTACATCCTTACATTTGTCCTCTAGCCTTCCCTGCTTAGCCATTTTGCACTTCCTGTCGATCTCATTTTTGAGACGTTTGCATTCCTTTTTGCCTGCTTCATTTACTGCGTTTTTATATTTTCTCCTTTCATCAATTAAATTCAGTATTTCTTCTGTTACCCAAGGATTTCTACTACCCCTCGTCTTTTTACCTACTTGATCGTCTGCTGCCTTCGCTATTTGTCTCTCAGAGCTACCCATACTACTTCTACTGTATTTCTTTCCCCCATTCCTGTGAATTGTTCCCTTATGATCTCCCTGAAACTCTCTACAACCTCTGGTTTAGTCAGTTTATCCAGGTACCATCTCCTTAAAGTCCCACTTTTTTGCAGTTTCTTCAGTTTTAATAACCAATAGATTGTGGTCAGAGTCCACATCTGCCCCTGGAAATGTCTTACAATGTAAAATCTGGTTCCTAAATCCAAGGGTATCTTTAACAATTTTTCCTGTAAAACAGCGCCAAGTAGAGGTAAAGATAATGGAGGTGGATGAGATCTGGTGAGTGTGGTAGCCAGGGAAGCTGGGTCAATTCATTCTTGTGCTCACAAAACCAGTCCTCGATGATATGAGGTGCATGACATTTCAGCATCACGATTGCGGAACCAACGTAATACCATGGGATAGACCTGATCAGCCGAAATGGTAACATATTCCTCGGCAGTAATGCGACCATGGAGAGTAACCATGGGGCCCATGGAATACCACATATAACTGCCAAAATCATTATCGAAGCTCCGCGATGTATCACTCTTCGGACGTAAATTCGGCCACAAGTTGCATAAAACTCGTGCGATCAAATGAGATTTTTCCGTTTTTCCAACCCCGTGTATTTGCGAGTTTAATACAGTTGTCCCCGTTTCCCAATTTCCATTGTTTATGGTCCATCCCGTCTCCACATTGCAGAACTTTACTTTGTATTACTTCGTCTTCATCCTGTTTCCATGTTTCTGTGGTCTACCTATTTTCCTTCTTCCAGGGGATATTCACTGCGACATTCGTCTCCGTCGTATTGTACCAACTATCCTTTCAAAAAGTCCATACCAAACTAGCCTTTTTCTTTCAATTGTGTCTATAATAGTCTCTTAATCTTCGATTTCCGTCGTAGTTATTTATTTCTTATGTGATCCAATCTTCATGTTCCACTACTCCTCGTCCACTTACATTGCGAAAAAGCCTGTTTACCTCATTCAGTACTTTCCAAATATCTGCAATGCTTTCCACAGTTGTATGGTATATTACTTTTTGGTTTTGACTGTTAGTTTTTTATTTCTTAGGGCAGAATTTAGCTGCTGGATTGCCTGCTTGCCCCGCCCAACTTGATTTTTTTATGCGCTATTTCCGCTAACAGATAATGTGGTCCCAAGATATTTGAAAGCATTACTTTCTTTTTATCTTGCCAACGCCAGTTCCCAAATCTATTGCTTCAAATTCTCCCATTTCTGTATACTTTTGGCAAGGTCTATTGAAAGATCACATTGCTCATATAGTTCTCCGAGTTTCCGTAACATATATTCCACATCTTAAACACCTGTTGCAATGATCACTTCGTCGTCCGCAAAAATTAATGTACACAACGTTTTTGTTACAACTGCAGTTCCCATGTTGAAGCAGATACGTTTCCATTATTGCAAAACTTCCTTAAAATAGATTTTGATCAGAGTAGGAGCTAAAGTGTATTCTTATCGTGGTACTTTTGTGATTCTGAATTCAACAGGTATCTGTTTACCCATCGTTACACAACCGGTGTATCCAGTACAATATTTTCACAACTAATACCTGACTTTCACAGACACCATTATTCAATATATTCTTCCACAACTTGCTTAATGGGACCATGTCATAAGTTCGGTGTAGATTCACGAGTGTCAAAACAGTGTTCTGATTTCTAGCCGTTCTCTTCTCTATTAAATTTGGTAAAGTAATTTCGTAAAGTTCGAACTCTAGCATAGTGATGTATCAGTTGTTAATGGGTTGCTCGTTTTCATGTTTGTTTCCATCCAGCAGCAAACAAACAGCTTCTTTTTGCACAGACCTAAGTTGGTCTTATCAACAGTTGCTCTATGCGACGCCGGAAACAGCGTGCACCTGAGAGAGCACTGATGCAACCACAACACTTACTGATATTCTTACAAAAAGAAAAAAAATAGCGGCTACAGGAGACAGCTAACGTACGGGATGAACCCGAAGTCCATCAAAAAATCTGGAGGCTATTGAGGGGATATTTTCTAGATATTTTGATGTGAGGGACCCATGGTCTCCAGTGACTGATTCAGAACGATAACGTAATTGTAATTTATACGGATTGTTACTTCAGTCACCTTTCTTTCTGTAAAAAGCATGTATAAGGGCCGATCAAAAAGTTTCCGTCCGAAGGCCCCACAGTCCAGAAACGGATGCTAATCAGACGAAATCATCGCGACCATTGAGCCGATCATCCCACAAACCCACCAGATCGAACACAGCCGTTTGGTAAAACAAAGTATCCTGCTGCAGCCGGCCGGGGAGGCCGAGCGGTTCTAGGCGCTTCAGTCTGGATCCGCGCGACCGCTACGGTAGCAGGTTCGAATCCTGCCACGGGTATGGATGTGTGTGATGTCCTTAGGTTAGTTAGGTTTAACTAGTTCTGAGTTCTAGGCGACTGATGACCTCAGATGTTAAGTCCCATACTGCTCAGAACCATTTGAACTTTTTTTTTTTTGTCCTGCTGCGTGAAGAAGTACATAACTTAACGCTGCACATCATCGTCCAAGGGGACCGAAGGCGTGAGAGCGCAGGTAGTGAGATCAAGACTATAGGCCTACCACTTTACCATGTAAACGGCTTGTAGTGAAATTGCGTGCTTATGGAATATCGTCTCAGTTATGTGTCTGGATTCGTGATTTCCGGTCAGAGAGGTCACACTCCGGAAAGTCAGAGGTGATTTCAGGCATTCGCCTAGGTAGTGTGTTGTAGGACCTTTGCTATTTCTTAATTATATAAACTATTTGGAAGACAATCTCAGCATCCGTCTTAGGTATTTGCAGTTGATGCTGTCGTTTATCGACTAGTAATGTCATCAGAAGATCAAAACAAATTGCAAAACGATTTCGAAAAGATATCTGAATGGTGCGAAAACTGGTAGTTGACTTTCAATAACGAAAAGTGAGAGGTCATTCACATGTGTGCTGAAATTAATCCATTAAACTTCGGTTACACGGTAAATTAATCGAACCTAAAAGCCGTAAATTCAGCTGAATACCTAGGAATTATAATTAAGAACAACTTAAATTGGAAGGAACACACAGAAAGCGTTGTTTGGAAGGCTACCAAAAGACTGCGTTTTATTGGCAGGACACTTAGAAAATGTAACAGATCTATTAAACAGACTGCCTACACTACGCTTGTCCGTCCTCTTTTAGAACTCTGCTGCGCTGTGTGGGATTCTTACCACATAGGATCGACGGAGTACATCGAAAACGTTCAAAGAAAGGCAGCACGTTTTGTATTATCGCGAAATATGGGAGAGTGTGTCACTGAAATGATACAGGATTTGGGGTGGACATCATTAAAACAAAGACTTTGTCGTTAAGGCAGAATCTTCGCACGAAATTCCAATCACCAACTTTCTCCTCCGAGTATTTTGTTGACGCCAACCTACAAAGGGAGAAATCAGAGCTCGCATGGAAAGATATATGTGTTCGTTATTCCCGCGAGCTATACGAGATTGGAATAACAGAGAATTGTGAAAGTGGTGCGATGAACCGTCCGCCAGGTATTTAAATATGATTAGCAGAGTGTCCATGTAGATGTAGATGTAGATGTGGGGGGGGGGGGGGGGAGGGGGCTCGAGTGTCACCCACTTGTCCTGACTGGATGAGGCTGGCCTCCCAGATCGAATCGCGATCAGCACGGAGTTTCGGGCACCATTCCATATCGATGCTTTACGAGAGTCATGCTGTCCCCATACACATTTTTTATTCTTCAATAAATATACACCAGTGTTAGTCCTACGGCAGCCAAGGAAAGAACAGCAGGACTTTGGTCACATTCGGACGCATTTGGAAGTAACTTCACCGTAGTTCACGTTTCGGCATTTACCATACACATGTTGGAAAGACACAAATGCCAAACTAATCCCTTGCCCACATGTTGGTGCTTGTATACCCGCACCACTATCGCGCTACGTTGCATATACGCTGCATTAACACCATCAAACAGAAACTTTTTGATCATCCAGCACAAAATTCAGTTACCAAAACGTAAGGTACAAAAAACAGTAAGGCAACTATATTGAGGTGTGAAAGTACTACGATATGGTTGCTGTGGCAACGGATGTAACTCATTATAGCTTCCTTGTGATGCTCTTTCATGGCATTCATTCAGTAATGTTGAGATGATATTTTCAATTCTATATAAGTAAAAGACATAAAAAGAGCTAAGAAGTCAAACGAATTGCAAAACTCTTAATGAGCCACTGGGGACCACGGATCCTTTGTACCAAAATACGCAGAAAATATAGTTGAACAACCTCCGAAATTTTAGTTTTGTAGTCTGCTTTTGAAAAACTTTTTCTTTGCCAAGACCGCAAGGAAGAATACAACGATTACTAATTCAGACCTGTTAAACAGCCATCTTCAAATCACATAATAGAAAGCAATGTCCATATTAGTTATCAAAGCGATACGCTTAGTGACCATCATATTTGTTGTTGTGATCTTCAGTCCAGACACAGGATTGATGCAGTTCTCCATGCTACTCTAACCTGTGCAAGTCTCTTCATCTCCGAGCAACTACTGCAACCTACATCCTTCTGAATTTGCTAACTATATTCATCTCTTGGTCTCCCTCTACGATTTTTACCCACCTCTCTCTCTCTCTCTCTCTCTCTCTCTCTCTCTCTCTCTCTCTCTCTCTCTCTCTCTCTCTCTCTCACACACACACACACACACACACACACACACACAATTTCCCTCCGGTACCAAATTCTTCAGCATTCTTCTGTAGCACCACAATCCGAAAGCTTCTATTCTCTTCTTGTGTAAACTATTTATCGTCCATGTTTTACTTGCATACATGGCTACACTCCATAGAAATACTTTTAGGAAAGAGTTCCTGACCCTTAAATCCATACTCGATGATAACAAATTTCTCTTCTTCAGAAACGCTTTCCTTGTCATACCCAGTCTCCATTTTATATCCTCCCTACTTCGACCATCATCAGTTATTTTGCTACTCAAACAGCAGAACTCATCTACTACTTTAAGTGTCTCATTTCCTAACCTCATTCCCCTAGCATCACCTGATTTAACTCTACTACATACCATTACCTTCACTCCAGAATATTTTACCCAAGAGGACGCTATCATCATTCAACCATAGAGGAAAGCTGCATGTCCTCGGGAAAAATTATGGCTGTAGTTTCCCCTTGCTTTCAGCCTTTCGCAGTAGCAGCACAACAAGACCAATTCCAAACTCACGAAACTCAAAACTGTAGTTGAAATTGCGTATGTTATACACAATTTCATTGCACGGTGTAACAGATACATCATAGTGGTAAAATGAGCCAACATAACGAGCTATCCTGTCTGTTAACAGTATCGGAAACAGCTATCCAGCAGACAGCCTATTGATGTGACCAGGATTGCTTCTTCCCATACTGTTAACAGTCAAGGTGGTTCCTTATGTTGGCTCATTTTATCACTATGATGTATCTATTGCATCTTGCAATGAAATGGTGCATGGCATGTACAGGGTCGTCGGAAGCAGTCTGAAAAAGTTGCAAGGATGTTGATTGGTAAGTTTTGCGGACAAATAATTGTCAGGAAAAAAATCAATACTTAGCGCCGTTTCCGAGTTAATTTGCGCTGAAGTTAGTTAATGAGGTCAGTATACGCACAAATTCAAGTGGACCGCCAGAGACACTGTCGCAGACATGTCCTTTGTTTGGTTTTCTGAAAACGATTAAGAGAGCGATACAAAAATTGGACATGGGACGGTAGCTAGAATCGAACCCGAGACAAAGGCTGAGCAGTCTCGTGCGCTGTCATCTAAGTCACGAGAAGAGCTGACACCAATTGCAGCGCCTCGCTTTAATAAGCGATTTAGACACTTCTTTGTGTTATGTGATTTGAAGATGCCCGTTTAGCTGGTCGGAACTAGTCATCGGTATGTCCTTCCTTGCAATCTTTGTAAAGTAAATGTTTTCCAAAATGCGACTACGACACTTTACTTAAAGATCGCCTCCTACGTCACTTACAATGTTAGGTAATTATTACTCCGAAATTGTGTCGGTGAAGTTCGGCCTCACACTGTATGTTCATTCCGACTTGAGAGTATGTTAAAGGAGTTGCTTTTACACCAACGGTATCTTAACCGTATCACACTAGGTGTGATATTCGAAAATGATAGGGTACATACACCATGGCTTCTGTGGTGGATGTCTCCGTAACGAGAATTCCCTTATATCTCGATTTGCAAGTGCGACTCGCAACAAAAAGTGGTTGTCTCTGTGCTTACGCGAAATAGTATCGTATAGAATAGGGGCCGCCGACATTTGGATGAGGACGATAAACAGTATATTTTCTGGTTAGTTAACCGTTTTTGTAAACAGCTTTAGACTAAACAGGCTATACGTTGGCAAAAGTAGGGAGGACAGCTGTGACGCAGAGTGTGTCTCCTGACGTCTTTTCACCTTGCGGAACGAATCAAGCCATTCTGGCAGACAGCTGAATGATGACAAGCGCCAAATACCTGACAACTGGAAGAGAAGATGAGTAGGCGAGAAGTTCTATCTTGCATTTTAGCAGCTAACTGTAGTAAAAACGGCCTCCACGCCAAATCAGAAGGAACCTTATGCAAAAGGAATATGCATAAGTCTCTTCGAATCTACTGTGATAACTACAACATTGTTATCTCCTCAAAACACTGGGATATTATACGTATCACTGGACAAAAAATTGTCCACTCAGTGGGCGCACACAGTTGAATCTGTAAGCTTTTTACAGATGGTGTAACGATCGAGTCACGTGTTGACCACGTTCGCACTGTGCCTATGTAAACATAAAGCAGTAGTGATCAGTGAGACTTTTATGTTTCAAGCAGACATTGTACGGAAACATGGCTAAACACAAGGACGTGACAAAGTGGTGAAAGGGACAATCGTTTGTGCCCCTGGCCATACGATGTATGACGTTGCTAGTTTTGTTGGTGTTTCATGGCGGGCGGTTCAACGTCTCTACAATCAGTGGTGCAAAACACGGCCACAGAGTACAGAGTCAGAATTGTAGTCGGAGAAAAGATACTGTCTGAGAGGGACTGGAGTACGTTTCTCGGCTTGTGAATCAATATCGCCTCCAAACCAGGCAGGATTTGCTGCAGGCAGAGAATGAAGGTCCATCCAGGCCTGCTACTGAGAGAACATCGCAACGGAGGCTGCATGCAATCAACACTGAGAGTCGGTCACATTACTCACAAAGGAAGATAAAGACAACAGCTAGGTTCATCTGGCTGTAAAAATATCTGACTGGTTTCCTGAACACTCCGCAATCCTATTAAATCTCGATTTGCCTGCAAAATCACCTGACTTGAACCACATAGACAATCTGTAAGACATGTTGGAGCAGCGGTAAAATGTCGACATCAACGTGCACACAATTTGGTGAAACTGAGCTATCAAATCCTCAGGGTGTGGCTTAACATGGATCCGACGTACTTTTGCAACTCCGTGGGTTCACTTCCTAACCGAACCCAGGCGGTTATTGAGTCAAGGGGCGGAATTACACAGCATTAAATGATGCGTGTAATGATTTCTCTAGGGGTGACTAATTTTTTTGTCCGCTGAGCTAATCAATGTTACTTAATTGCCACGTGCCATGTCATTGTTTATGGAAAGTGTAACTAACTTGTTTAACGTTATCTTGTCAAAAACATACGTACTGAGAAACAGTGGGTGCGGTGAAATATAGAGGCTATAGCTGACTGTAAGTGAAATTTTATTACACTACTGGACATTAAAATTGCTACACCACGAAGATGACGTGCTGCAGTCGCGAAATTTAACCGACAGCAAGAAGATGATGTGATATGCAAATGATTAGCTTTTCAGAGCATTTACACAAGCTTGGCGCCGGTGGCGAAACCTACAACATGCTGACGTACGGAAAGTTTCCAACCGAGTTCTCATGAACAAACAGCAATTGACCGGCGTTGTCTGGTGAAACGTTGTTGTGATGCCTCGTGTAAGGAGGAGAAATGTGTACCATCACGTTTCCGACATTAATAACGGTCGGAGTGTAGACTATCGCGATTGCGGTTTATCGTATCGCGACATTGCTGCTCGCGTTGGTTGAGATCCAATGACTGTTAGCAGAATATGGAATCGGTGGGTTCAGGAGGGTAATACGGAACGCCGTGCTGGATCCCAACGGCCTCGTATCACTAGCAGTCGAGATGACAGGCATCTTAACCGCAAGGCTATTACTGATCGTGCAGCCACGTTTCGATCCCTGGAGTCAACGGATGGTGACATTTGCAAGACACCAACCAACTGCACGAACAGTTCGACGACGTTTGCAGCAGCATGGACTATCAGCTCGGAGACCACGGCTGCGGTTACCCTTGACGCTGCATCACAGACAGGAGCGTCTGCGATGGTGTACTCAACGACGAACCTGGGTGCACGAATGGCAAAACGAAATTTTATCGGATGAATCCAGGTTCTGTTTACAGCATCATGATGGTCGCATCCGTGTTTGGCGACATCGCGGTGAACGCACAGTCGAAGCGTGTATTCGTCATTGCCATAGTGGCGTATCACCCGGCGTGATGGTATAGGGTGCCATTGGTTACACATCTCGGTCACCTCTTGTTCGCATTGACGGCACTTTGAACAGTTGACGTTACATTTCAGATGTGTTACAGCCCGTGGCTCTACCCTTCATTCGATCTCTGCGAAACCCTACATTTCAGCAGGATAATGCACGACCGCATATTGCAGGTCCTGTACAGGCCTTTCTGGATACAGAAAATGTTCGACTGCTGCCCTGGCCAGCACATTCTCCAGATCTCTCACCAACTGAAAACGTCTGGTCAATGGTGGCCGAGCATCTGGCTCGTCACAATACGCCAGTCACTACTCTTGATGAACTGTGGTATCGTGTTGAAGCTGCATGGGCAGCTGTACCTGTACACGTCATCCAAGCTCTGTTTCACTCAATGCCCAGGAGTATCAAGGCCGTTATTACGGCCAGAGTTGATTGTTCTGGGTACTGATTTCTCAGGATCTGTGCACCCAAATTGCGTGAAAATGTAATCACATGTCAGCTCTAGTATAATATATTTGTCCAATGAATACCCGTTTATCATCTGCTTATTTTCTTGGTGTTGCAATTTTAATGGCCAGTAGTGTATTAATTTAAAAGTTCAGACTATCAATTTTGGTACTGGCGGCTAAAGGCTTTCGTTATACCGAAGCCTTCCTCCTGTGATGTTCTAGTGGTGATGTGTGATGTGTGTTCCCTAGCAACACGTCTGTCGTACGTCTCTTATGCAGTCTAATGTAGTTCGATATGCATCTACAACATAGATGTAGCTTGCAATTCTCTTAAAATCATCTAACGAGAACAACATGGTAACAGATAGGCAATAATTGCCCTAACTGCTAATGTAAAATGATTGGTTGTTTGATTTGCGGTCATCGGTCCCATTGGATGGGGAAGGATGCCGGCCGTGGCCTTTCAAAGGAACCATCCGGGCATTTGCCAGAAGTGATTTAGGGAATTCCTGGGAAACCTAAATCAGGACGCCGGAGGCTGGTTTGAACCGTCGTCCTCCCGAATGCCAGTCCCGTGTGCTAAAATGTTCAAACGTGTGTGTAATCTTATGTGACTTAACTGCTAAGGTTATTAGTCCCTAAGCTCACACACTACTTAACCTAAGTTATCCTAAGGACAAACACACACACCCATGCCCGAGGGAGGACTCGAACCTCTGCCGGGACCAGCCGCACAGTCCACGACTGCAGCGCCTCAGACCGCTCGGCTAATCCCGCGCGGCCCCCCGCGTGCTAACCAGCGCGCCATCGCGCCCGGTGATGTAAAAAGAAAACCAAGTTATATAATGACACCGTTAACGGATTAGCGACGGCTCGATATAGAGGCATGTAGCCTCCAACATGAAACGAACGAGGGCCATTTCTGGTACCTGGTACGGAACCACTTCGAGGTATGATAATTACTCTGCAATTCACACTTCAGTGTTTGGCAGAGTACTCATAGGACCATTCTCAGACTTTTTCTCCGCCGCTCCACTCCAGAATGAGATATCGGGAAAATGAACACCTAAATCCTTCTATGCGAATTCTTGTCTGCCTTATTTTATTACGAACGTCATTTCACCGTATGTAGGCGGCAGTCAGCAAAGTATTTTCGCATTCGGAGGAAAAAGATGAGGTTTTAAATTTCGTGATACGCTCTGCTGAGAAAAAAGTACTTTCTTTTACTGATTACTACCCCAAATCGTGTAACATATCAGTGACCATCTCTCCTCTGTTTCGCGACAATACTAAGCGATGTCCTCTGTCAAACCTATCTGGAAAGGATACCCCACCGTGCAGGATTACTCAAGAAGGGAACGGACAGGCATACTGTGGGCAATTTCTTCAGTAGATTTGTTGCACCTTCTAAGTGTTGTACCAGTACAACGTAATCTTTGGTTCACTTTCCACTACAACACTTATCTATGTGATTGTTGCAAAGTAAGTTGTTTGTAATTGTCATCCCTAGGTATCTGCGAGGAACGTTCAATAACTAACGCAACATTTTTTTTTACACGACCAATTTCGGTTGAAATGTAACATCGTGGCATATCCCTGCTTCAATCCCTGTAGTCTCATGAAGATTCGATAGGCGGGTCACTATACGTAGCCTTCAAAACGGCGTCTAACGGAGGTCAAGCAGACAGCTGTGAGTGTCTTTCGGCGGAAAACCAGAGCATCGCAGATAATCATAGGAGCTTGCCGAATGTCTAAGGGGACCTTTCAGTGGACAAAAGCGTGGTGAGACCGTGGGGGAAGCGTGTGTCATCATGCAGCAAAGTCGCAAAAACCTTCCAATAGTCCGCACGCAGCTGCGATGACTCCTGCAATGTTGGAACTTGCGAACACTCTCAGTCGAGATGGCGGACGGACCAATCAAACACCACACTGCACAACTGGACAAATGGTTCAAATGGCTCTGAGCACTATGCGACTTAACATCTGAGGTCATCAGTCCCCTAGACTTAGAACTACTTAAACCTAACTAACCTAAGGACATCGCACACATCCATGCCCGAGGCAGGATTCGAACCTGCGACCGTAGCAGCACCGTGGTTCCGGACTGAAGCACCTAGAACCGCTCGGCCACAGCGGCCGGCCATAGCTGAGTCTACAACCATTAATTATTTGTCATTTATCGGGTAATGTAAATATAACTAAGAAAGGAAGAAAGTTAAAATTGTCCACAACCCTTAAGTTGGCTTACCATCGCAGTGGTCTAATAGGCATGGTGCTACTGGAGGTGGCTTGCCCCTGCTGTCCTCTGATTAAATACGTGATATGGGTACCGAGCATTCAACGCAGGCTATTAATCACTAGTTTAGGCTGGACTATCCGAATTAACAAAACATTGTTCTAGTTCAAAGAAACGATTAGTGAGAGAAAAGCACTCCACAAAAACGCTTATGCACTGAGAGCTACTGCTTTCTCGTGACAGTAATTAATAGGCTGTAAATTGGAAAACCGGGTAAGAAGAGAATAAATGCGTTTGAAATCTGGTCGTATAGGATACTGGAGAACGGGTGGACTGGTAAGATAAGAAATGAGTATCTCTGGAGAACCGGCGAGGAAGGAACAGGTTGAATACAGTGACACGAAGATGGAACAGGATAATAGTTCAACTGCTAAGACATAAGAGAATAACTTCCGTGGTACTACAGCAGTTGTTCCCTGATTTTCTGATACCATTACATCCAAGCACAATCAGATATGTTACCCAGAACCCCCCCCCCCCCCCATCATTAGCGTCTCACTAAACTTTGGAATGAAAAAAATGAAAAAGAACTTTCTTCAAACACTTGTATTTTTAAACCATCGAAACATAGATGACATTTAATTTTTGTAGCTGTTTCATTAGTTCTCAGTGTATCGTTAAGTACTCCTCTGAGAAAAGGCTAGCTGTCCACATTGAGGATAGACACTTCTTACAAAAGTTGCTTCCTCTGCACCACGCCTCTCCCCGCGACACTTGCTTCCGCACAACCTGCACCCCCATTTAAAGTCAACCAAGCAAAAATGCTCGCAATACATTCATCATTTGTAAATGACACGATTGGTGGATTGCTTTCTTTTTAACTGTCAGAGCTTCGAGACTTTATGCTGCGAATGCTTAGTGCCTGAACACTGCCACTCATAACTAAAACAATAATAATAACAGTAACAATAACAATTACTATTATTACTATTATTACTATTATTATTATTATTATTATACTGCGTAGGCCCTACGGGGAGTGCAGTAGCCATTATGTGGTTACTACTGTCTTGCGATGTAAATTAGTTCATTTATCGGTTGCGAAGTGAATAATGGAGTAATAATGTTGCCCATTGTGGGAACTACCTACAAATCAGAAGAGGCATTTTCATGAGGTGTTTAAGCATGTACCATTATGTCTCAATTTTACTGTTGAAGACGCATGGTAGAAAGTACAAAGTATGTATGTACTTTGTAGACTATGTGAGGAAGAAGGAAGACGTTAGCCCATATTCGTATGTAACCTCCACCTCATTGTGTCACGTGTTAACGACCGTGTTTGGGGGCAAATATTGGTAACTAATGTAATCAGTCTTACAGTGTTACGAAACGTATTAAGTGTAATGATTTTTTCAAGGTAATTTAGTTTGCTAAACGGAAAGCAATCAACTTTTTTTTCTCTTTTTACCTCCGGGAGAGGGAGGGGTAATTACCACAACTGTTCTAGTGGAAGCTGTAGTGGGGAAAACTGTACGGGAAGACAGAGATTGGAATACATCCAAAACATAATTGGGGATGTCAGATGTGACACTCTGAGATGAAGAGGTTGCCACAGGAGAGTAGTGGTAGCCGGCGGCATCAAACAAGTTAGAAGACTCTTCAGACTGGTTTGATGCGGCCCGCTACTATTGCTGTCCTGTGACGACCTCCTCATCTGGGAGTATCGCTTACATCCGACGTCCTCAGTTATATGTTAGTAAGTTGGAATGAAAAGGGCAAACATCGTAGAATCTACAGGTGATTAGACTGCACTCCTTTGGAGCTATCGTCTCGCACGCACTTATACTCTAGCGCTGTTGTGAGAGGAATCTCGATCAAGCAGAGCTTCCGCTTCACGAGCCTCGCCGCAGCGTGGCGGGCAGTCCCTACACACGCGACCAGCCATCAGCCCCCAGGCGGCTGCCGCTCAAGGCCGCAGACCGGCAGACGACCGATCGGAGCAACCGGTTGTATAATGCACCAGCTCGCCGTTTGTTTACGTCGGGTAGTTGCAGTTCAGTATGCTGAACGTGAAGTTGCCCAACTTCAGTCTCGCCATCATTTATGGCAGATTGCTGAGCTGCTAGTGGACGAATGATACGTTCATGATGTCTTTTGCAGTTGCAAAAGATGGAATCCATATTTCGCTTGAACTACGGCCGTTGAGGGACTAACGAAGGCATAGGAAATAAGCCTACCATCTACACGTAATATTACGAAGCCGCTTCCCCTGCAACAACTTTCCTCGAACACGACAACACATGTTAGACACGTGAGTCGACTTTACTGTAGCCGAGTCGACGTTAAGTTAATCCCTGGTAGTTTCAATGCGGTAGGCTCAGATGCTTACCGCGCTCACTTCAATCAAGTAACGAGATTTAGTGAACGTCTCTATGGCAACGCCTTTGTGTGTCATAGCCCTACAGACTGCTATTGTTTCTGCCTGCTGCCGTTTGTGCCTCGCAATTGAAATTTGGCAACAGCGCTATTAGCTGTTACGGATCGTCTTACGCCAACTCGACTACAAGTGTTTCAATGACATACTTGTCGAACGCGAAGGGTGTAGGAGTTTCCATTCAGTCTTATTCATCCGCATTTCATAGGCCTTCTTGTATTTGTACATACAGAGCAAAAGCCAAACAACGGCGGTATTTCAACCAGTTCTTGTTTATTTTTCTTTAAGCCACCAGTTTCGGTACTTTACTGGTATCATCCTCAGGCCCTTGCGCACGCTGTGGTCAGTTGCACCACAAAGCTTGGTGCAATATGACAGAAGCCATGAGATAAATCTGGATCCATGAATATCGTTTTGAAGTGAGCACCCCAACGGCCAAGCAGAAACAACACTACTGGCCATTAAAATTGCCACACCACGAAGATGACGTGCTACAGACACGAAGTTTAACCGACAGTAATAAGATGCTGTGATATGCAAATGATTAGGTTTTCAGAGCATTCACACAGCGTTGGCGCCGGTGACGACACTTACGGCATGCTGACACGACGAAAGTTTCCAACCGATTTCTCATACACAAACAGTAGTTGACCGGCGTTGGCTGGTGAAACGTTGTTGTGATCCCTCGTGTAAGGAGGAGAAATGCGTACAAACACGTTTCCGACTTTGATAAAGGTCTAGTTGTTGCGGATTATCGTATCGCGACATTGCTGCTGGCGTTGGTCGAGATCCAATGACTGTTAGCAAATATGGAATCGATGGGTTCAGGAGGGTAATACGGAACGCCGTGCTGGATCCCAAAGGCCTTGTATCAATAGCTGTCGAGAAGACAGGCATCATATCCGCAAAGTTGTAACGGATCGTGGAGCCACGTCTCGGTCCCTGAGTCAACAGATGGGGACGTTTGGGCTATCAGAGTTTTATTTCTACGATAGCATACATAGCACAGCAGCTTAAATCATTTAATAAAGGAAAGGCCTCTGGTCCAGATTGTATACCTGTCACTTCTCTTTCAGAGTATGCTGATACAATAGCTCCATACTTAGCCATCATATACAACCGTTTGCTCGTCGAAAGACCCGAACCTAAAAACTGGAAAGTTGCACAAGCCACACCGGTACTCAAAAAGGGGAATAAGAGTAACCTGCTGAATTACAGACCCATATCGGAACGTCTATTTGCAGTAAGATTTTGGAACATACACTCTGTTATGAATTACCTGGAAGAAAATGATTTATTGACTAAAAACTATGAGTGCTATCGACAGGGAATGTCAAATTGATTGCATATACCTAAATTTCCAGTAGGATTTTGACATCGCATCTCACAATAGGCTTGTGGTCAAATGAAGTTCTTATGGAATATCGTCTATTACGCGACTGGATTCGCAATTTCCTGTCAGAGAGGTCACAGTTCGTAGTAATTGATGGTAAATCATCGAGTAAAACAGAGAAAGTGTTAAAGGCTCTAATCTATTTAAATGATTTAGGAGACAAACTTCCGTCTTAGATTGTTTACAGATGGTGCTGTCATTTACCGTCCTGTAAAGTTATCACACGATCAAAAGCAATTGCAAAATGATTTGGACAAGATATCTGTATGGTGCGAAAAGTGGCAACGATTCTAAATAATGAGAAGTGTGAAGTCATCCACATGAGTACTAAAATGAATCCGCTAAATTTCGGGTAGACGATTAACTCATAAATATAATGGATGTAAATTCACGTAATACTTAGATAGTAAAATTACGAATGACTTAAACTGGATCAGTTACGTAGATAATGTTGTGGGGAAAGCAAACCAAAGACGGCGATTTGTTGGCACAACAGTTAGAAAATGCAACAGGTCTACTAAAGAAACTGCTTATACTATGCATGTTTGCCCTCTTTGGGGGTATTGCTGTACGGTGCGGGACGTCGAAAAAAAATACAAAGAAGAGCTACTCCTCGTTTTATATTATTAGAGATAGAATGCCACGGATGTGATACACGAATTAGGATGGCAGTCATTAAAACAAAGGCGTTTTTCGTTGCTGCAGAATCTTCTCATGAAAGTGTGAAAATATTTTGTTGTCCGCACCTACGTAGGGACCAATGACCATCATAATAAAATATAAGGTATCAGAGCTCGCACGGAAAGATTTCGATAGTTGAATGATAGAGAAAAAGCTCGATGGTGGTTCGATGAACCCTCTGCCACGCACTGAATTGCGAACTGCAGATAAATCATGTAGATGTAGAGTTGAAGTTTCCTGACACGAGAAAATTTCTTCAAGATACAAAATAAGCGCTTAGTGTCGTGCCCAGATTACGTAAATATATTTTGCAGCATTGCAAACGACACACACACACACACACACACACACACACACACACACACACACACAGACAGACAGAGAGAGAGAGAGAGAGAGAGAGAGAGAGAGAGAGAGAGAGAGGGAGGGGGGGGATGGAGGGAGAAGGGGGGGGGAATTACTGTTCTATTCCTCTGCGCATAATGTCACTGTTACAACTCTATTCCTCATGTGTGGCCTGTGCACAGCACGTATGACATTTGTTGTAACTCAGTATTAGGACAAAAGGAACGAAGCTACTCGCCATTAAAGTGCAAAGTAACAGATTCATCACCATACTTAATACTTTTTCATTTCAGATTGGCCTCTTCATTGATAGTTAAAGGCGTGAAGCATTGGGACTACTTGGCTGGCAAATTACATACATACCGTGTTTTTTCATGAGTCTAATAAATACTACAGATACACATACCAGAGGCTTTAATCATCAATAGTATACCAGAGTCTGCCAACGTCGGGGTACTTTCGATTCCGGGACTACAAAGATGACGTGGTTTTGAGGCGAAGAACTCGTGGAGCCACGTCCGGAGTGCATTTTCATCCGGAAAAGAAGTTACTTGATGGTTCCTCAATAGGAACTGGAAAAGATGAAAATCAGAGGGTGTAGGATCAGGTGAATAAGATAGGGGCGGAATGGCTTCCCGGTCCGTCCCCTGTAACCGCGGGACCGCTACGGTCGCAGGTTCGAATCCTGCCTCGGGCATGGATGTGGGTGATGTCCTTAGGTTTAAGTAGTTCTAAGTTCTAGGGGACTGATGACCTTAGAAGTTAAGTCCCATAGTGCTCAGAGCCATTTCAACCTGTATAATGTTTTTTATCAGTCTAGCAGAATGCGGGCGGGTCTTATCGTCGAGTAGAATCATTTCACACAGTCTTCTTAGTCGTCGCTCTTGGACCGCGTCTGCAAGACGTCTCAGCTGTTGACAGTAACTGTCAGCAGTGATGGTTACATCTCGAGGATGCAGTTCGTACTACACCACACCGTCGATTTCCCACTAGATGCGTAACATTACATTATGCGGATGCAAACAAGTCTTTGTGTGGGGAGTTGCTGCTTTGTTTGGTTAAACCATTCCTCTCTTTTGCTTACGCTAGTATAAATACACCATTTCACTTCACCAGTAACGCTACAGGATAGGAATCGTCGGCTTGAGGAGCAAACAGAGATGTACATATGACCACGTTCTAATTTTTGTGATTTTGGTCTAGAGCATGCAGTACCCATACACCCGATTTTCGGACCTTCCCCACTGCGTGCAAAGGCCGCACGATGCTGGAATGATCACAGTTCATCACATTTGCTAGTACATGACTACACTGATGTGGATCAACGTGCATTAATCCGTTTAAACGATCTTCAACAAACCCCGAAGGTCTTCCTGAACGTGAAGAGTCACTAAGATCAAAATGATCTTCCTGAAAACGAAAAAATCGTTTTCTTGTCGTGCGCTGTGCAATGGCATTATTCCCATACACGACGCAAGTGTTTCTGGCTGCCTGTGCTGCTGGCACCCCTCTACTGAACTTAGACACAAGAATATGTCAGAAATGTTCCGATTTCTTCATTTCACACTCCATTTCCTAGCGTCCACAGCTCCACCCTCTCTCTCCAAATGACAAAACGGCAACATGTAAATTGAAATAGCAACATTGAACAGCAAATAAAAAAATGACAATCCATAAATGAACCATAGCAACCGGAATACCAACAGGCATTAGAGAAACGCAACGAATTTATGCACCACTGTAATACGTCCGTGCACTGAGTACCGAAATTTTCTTTCTGCAGTTCATTGTCGTAAAGTCAGTCATCGCATAAATTACTTCACCGGATTTTGGAAGCGACAATGGTGTCGACAAAGCCAGCGTGTGCGCCGGAGCCGTGAGAACATCCGGCAGCCAGAAACACTTTTTCGAGTCTCGCCAGTCTGCCAAGGTTAAAGTTTACGAACAAGTCGACTTTTCAGTGTCTCTATTGTCCTCGGCAAAGTCTCTTGTTTTCAAGTGTAAAAGTTGAGGACATCTTCACACGGGTGTTAGCATCATGCTTAACATAAGCTTCAGTCATCTGTATGATTAAGGCCATTTAGCTTCACTACTGCTAAGCTGTCCATTGTTGTGACAAGCACGAATTTCAACTTGGTGTGCACGCAGTTCATTACTAGTTGCTTTGTCGGATGTGATCGGGCACCTAGATACGTCGCCCTATGACCTCAGGAGTTTACTCTCCGTCTTCTGTTTGTCTACAACTGCTCCAGAATAAAGACTGTTGCAGCGAGACGAGTCTTATCCATCGCTGCTATACATAGAGAAAACAGGCGCTTTTAAGTGCTTAAGACTATTTCCTACATTAAATTATACAATATTCGACAATGTCTAAAAAAAACGCATGCCTCCAACAATAAACATTAGGCCTACGGAGACTACATTCGTAGCGAAAAAGAATTTATTACTTTGCGGTGTTTGAAAAATAAGTTCATATACCAATGAGAGTATTCGAAATCATGACTTCTAATCCATTTCCCGAAGTGTATATCGAAAACAACAAGGGTCTTGCAACCTTACATTTATGCCTAAAGCATTTCGCTTTGCTTAACAGTTGCACATTAGCCTTTCAGGTATGTAGTATAAACACAAATATTTTCTCTTGTACGGATAATGTATTCTCTCATACTCTCACATCCTACCAGACAAATTGCTTCTTGTAATCATTTGCATTTAAGTGTATGAGAAATACACAAACAGACGATCAAAAACCGTGCAGCTGAATGTTGTCTTGTTGAGAAATGAGAAGGAGCGGTCTTTCTACTTGGTAAAAAACTTTCTAGAGCCAAATCGCATAAATACTTCTTTATTTTCGACAACGGGTTTTGACAGACTTCGATGTCATCTTCTGGTCTGTAATACAGTGCATACACACGAAATATATCTCCTATCGTGATTTATGATGTAATTTTCAAGAAAAAAGTTTTTGGTTTGGCGTTACAAGAATCGGAAATGGAAACTGAACACCCTAGAAAATTTTTGTTACAAAAAGCGTCCATCGTGAGTTGGAAATTTGATTCCTTTTATCCACTAATAAGACAACTTAGCATGAGGTTCCGGCTCACAATGAACACGTTCTGTGACAAATATTTTTAAAGACGTGTATACGTACAGTTTGCGTTTCCGTTTCTGGTAATGTACAACAAAAAACTTTTTTCTCAAATATTACGCCATAAATCATGATATATTCCAAGTACATACACTGTGTTGTAGACCATAAAATAACGGCAAATCTGTTGAAACCGGTCGTTGAAAATGAAATATTTATGTCATCTTCGTTATAGAAATTTTTTTTACCGAGGATACAACATATCAGACACAAAGCGCAGAGAAGCAGAAACAAAAAAGCCTTCGTTTCAAAGAAAAATGCAGAAAGGTCTAGCTTCATTACAATAAAAGAGCGATCTGTTACAATTAGCCTTGCTTATATCCTACAACAATCAGTTTGCTGATTTGTTTCTCTCCCAATTATTTTTATTAATCTTTTCATCTCGCCTCAGATCTTACGATTTCATCCATACTCTGATTGTGATTTTCCTACCCGTTATTTTCATTCTACCATTCCATTGCTATATTGTCGCAAACCTTCACACACAGCTGCAGGGTCAAAAACTCTTTCTCTGCATAATATCGTTCTCTTGCCTGAAGAGGAGCATCACAAAACGAAACTTCAGTTTTTCACATTTGTTCGTAGACTGATACTGGTTCACAATGGAGAATGTGTTACGTATCACTATGTGCATCACAACAAGGAACTGATATGTTTACTGTTGATGTTTAGAAACTGGCGGCAGTTACAGCGCGCGGCCTATTTGTAAACACGGTCGCGCGACTCACCTGGCGTGCGCTGGAGCGGCGTGGTGGCGGGTGCCCGACGGACGCTCTCCACGAGAGCAGGAGACAACACCACGCGCTAACACGGCGACGTCTCGCGACGGACTGACCACGGCGTAGCCCCGCAGCGAGACCCATGCCGCCGGAGCGGGCGAGCGCGCATGCGCGCACGTGCCGGGGGTTGACTCGTCAGCGCTTCCCGTGCGCCGCGGGGGCGGTCGCTTCCGCGGCCTTCACTCGGTTGGCTCCGCTGCCCGCCACAAGCCAACGGGCGCGCGGCCAGATCGACTCCACAGCATCGCGATTCCCGTTGTCCGTGGGCAGTTCCTCCGAATTATTATTGGCAGGGTACGTAAGTTGCTTTTGCCGGTCGGGGTGTCATCAGCGGATGAAGTGAGATACAGAATAGTGTAACCAGACAAGTATGTGCCTGGAGAGTTCCCGTGAAGTTCATCAGTGAACTCACCGGTGTATTTTCGCATGTGTCACTGCCCTGTAAATACAGTTCGATGAAATTTAAACCATACATAAAAATAACTGTTACAACGTAATAAAGAACTGAAAGAAATACACAATGAGACGAACAGAACTGGCGCTTTTATTCAAAGACAATAACGAAATTGCCGTGATTTATGATGGTCCCCTGGACATTAAAAAGGTCGGCACATGGTTCTTAACAGCACGTCTAATCACCACGGCCGCAATGCATGTTTTGCAAGGTGCACCCATGCTGACTACACGGTTCGTAACGATTTCTAATGGTAGGATGTTCCATTACCCCAAAAGCGCGGTTCACAACGGCTGAATGGTCATTGGTGCATGTCGATGTAATGCGTGTGTCCAAACGCATTCCAGACGTGGTCGATGGGGTTTAACTCGGGGACACGAGCAGGCCACTGTATTCGCCGGATACTTTCTTGTTCCAAGAGCTGCTCCACCTGAGCTGTTCGATGCGCTCTCGGATTGTCATCCATAAAAATACCGTCATGGCCGAATTCAAGTCTGAAATGACACGCCTGAGGCAATAGCACAGTGTCATAATAATGTTTGTCCGCCCCCGGTAGCTGCGTGGTCAGCGCGACAGAATAGCAATCCTAAAGGCCCGGGTTCGATTCCCGCCTGGGCCAGAGATTTTCTCCACTCAGGGACTGAGTGTTGTGTTGTCCTAAACATCATCATTTCATCCCCATCGACGCCCAAGTCACCGAAGTGGCGTCAAATCAAAAGATTTGCACCCGGCGAACATTGTAATAATGTTGACCAGTGACTATACCGAGTCCAAAGGCTTTAAGGTCTATACACCCATGCCTGCAGTCTAGGGTACGCTGGCAAGGTAGCTCAGAGAGTTCGGTCAGAAGGCTGGCTGCGCTTTGTAACAAAAAACCGACTGAAGTATTCAACGATCAACCTGAACACGTATCATGCGACGCCGGCCCACACAAAATGCCGAGAACAATAACGATAAGAAAGGGGAGACCATCTTTAGCTAGTAATGAAAACGTCCCGGGTTCGAACCCCGTCACTGCTTAAATTTTGAATAAAACTCAATAGCAATGGTGGTCGTAGACTTTCGCTACAAGAAATGACTCTCATTCTGCAACAGTTTTGTCAAAGAGACCGGAGGAACGGACAAAGGTTCAGGGAACTCTCTTGCCCTTGCAATGGAAAATGTCCCTAAAAGGCGGAAGAATCAGCAACGATCAACGGCATGAGGATGCAGAAGGGAACGGAAGTCACCGCATTAGATGTATAACGTGTATCCACAGGATATATGGACTGTAACTGAAAAAGTGTCATGATGATCTCTCCATTTTCAAAAGATTCCGGACTAGTCTCCATTCGGATCTCTGGGAGGGGAGTGCCAAGACGGAGGTCACCATGAGAAATAGATTACGTAAGCGAAGAAAAGGTAACGTTCTACGAATCGGAGCTCTGAATGTCAGAAGTTTGAACGTGGTAGGAAAGCTAGAAGATCTGAAAATGGAAATGTTGAGGTTCAATCTTGATACAGTGGAGGTCATTGAAGTGAAATGAGAAGAAGACAAAGATTCCTGGTCAGACGAATATAGAATAATGTCAACAGCAGCAGAAAATGGCATGAAGTGTTTGGATTCTTTAGGAACAGAAAGGTAAGGCAGAGATTGAGTTCTTGTGAGCAGTTCAGTGATAGGGTTCTTCTCATCAGAATCGACAGTAAACCAACTCCGATAGCGATAGTTTAGGTATATATGCCGTTATCGCAAGCAGGAGATGAAGAGATGGAAAACGTATATGAGGATACTGAAAGGGAGATGAAAACCAAATAATCATGGGAGATTGGACTGCGGTTAAAGGTGAAGAAGTAGAAGAAAGGGTTACGGGAGAATATGGACTTTGTCGTAGTAATGACAGAGGAGGAAAACTAATTGAATTCTGCAATAAATTTCAACTAGTAATAGCAAACATACTACACAAGCATGGTAAACGTGGGGAACGCCAGGAGATACGGGAAGATCCAAGTCACATTACGATAGTCACGCAGAGATTCCGAAATCAGATAAGGTTTGCAAAAAAATGGTTCAAATGGCTCTGAGCGCTATGGGACTTATCTGAGATTATCAGTCCTAGGACTTAGAACTACTTAAACCTAACTAACCTAAGGACATCACACACATCCATACCCGAGGCAGGATTCGAACCTGCGACCGTAGCAGTCGCGCGGTTCCGGACTGAAGCACCTAGAACCGCTCGGCCACCGCGGTCGGCTAAGTTTTGCAGGACACTGTATTAGCTAGCCCTTTAAAAGAGCACACAAGGAATTTTGGTGCGCTGTGGTTGGTTTAGAATTAGTACTAGGCTGTCATGTGACCCTCTGACCGCTGTGTATGTGCCAGTCGATTGTTTGGAATCAGCACAATAAAATGAGTCGTTCTAGAGACGTGACGCAATGGCAGAGAGGAGATATCGTGTTTAGACATGCTCATGACCACAGCGCGAGTGAAGTTGCCCCATCTGTTCGTGTATCAAAGAGGAGTGTCTAAATGCCCGCCAAGAGGAGTGTACCACTCACAGTCGTGTGAGAAGGTTCCGGAGCGCAGAGAGCAAACATTTCCGTCATTATGGCATTTCGTGTTGGAACGCATACAGGGCCAGCTCACCGGCTGACGCAACGCGGGAACAGCTGATAAGGGCTCTACTTCCAGTAGCAGACGTGGCACCGGTTGCATCTCAGGGTTTCAGTCTCGAGTTGCGAGAACATTATAGCACTGACGCATCCGGTGAACACTCGAGTTACTGCGTACTGTACCTACGAGGACGCACTTTGAGTACTTCCATTTAACCGAACGGAGGGAAGGGAGAACGAAGGAGTGCGCGAGTACTTAGAGCTCTGTTGGAAGACGGCAACGGGAGAAGTAGCAAGTACTTGGACGAACTTCTTTAATTTTTAGCAATTTCTTTGAAGTAGAAGCCGTGAGAAGAGACTAATTAGACGTGGCTGATGACACTCTTTGGGAAGGGATGAATAGGGCTGAAGTAATTTTTCTTCGGTGCGTGGCAGAATACTTTATGTTTTAGGGGTAAGAAGTCACTGAGTCTGCGTCCCTAATGTCTACAAGGAACGTATATTATTAGTTTGAAGAATAATTCTGAGGAGGAAAAGGTGTCTTGTGATTATTCGACAAGTCGTTTTTCGACGAGCGCAGACACGCGTCTCAATGCCTCGACCGCCCAACACCTGATGAAACCACGTTACTTAAGGGAGAAATGCATCCACCTTAGAGGCAAACTATCATTCAGAAGCGGCACAACTCTCAGACATGGAAATGTCTCGATCACACAGTTCTTTGTTAAGCGATACGCGTTTCAAAATTTCATCATCAGACAGAAGTTGTGTGCTTAAGTGTACAAAACTATTAAAGATGACAAATAGACACACACACTATGTGATCAAAAGTATCCGGAAACCCCCAAAAATATACGTTTTTCATGACAGGTGCTGCCACCTATTGCCAGGTACTCCACATCAGTGACGTCAGTAGTTATTAGACATCTTGAGAGAGCAGAATGCGGCGCTCCGTGGACCTTACGGACTGCGAACATTGTCAGATGATTGGGGGTCACTAGTGTGATATGTCTGTACGCGATGTTTCCACACTCCTAAACATCCCTAGGTCCAATATTTCCGATGTGATAGTGACGTGGAGACGTGAAGGGACACGTACAGTACAAGAGCGTACAGGCCGACCTCGTCTGTTGACTGACAGAGACCGTCGACAGTTGAAGAGGGTTGTAATGTGTAATAAGCAGACATCTGCCCAGACCATCACACAGGAAGTCCAAACTGCATCAGGATCAACTGCAAGTACTATCACAGTTAAGCGAGAGGTGACAAAACTTGGATTTCATGGTCGAACGGCTGCTCATAAGCCGCACAACACGCCGGTAAATGCGAAACGACTCCTCGCTAGGTGTAAGGGGCGTAAACAAGGGACAATTGAGCAGTGGAAAAATATTGTGTGGAGTGACGAATCACGGTACGCAATGTGGCCATCAGACGACAGGGTGTGCGTATGGCGAATGCCCGGTGAGTGTCATCTGCCAGCATGTGTAGTGCCAAGAGTAAACTTCGGAGGCCGTGGTGTTATGGTGTGGTCGTGTTTTTCATGGAGGGGGCTTGCACCCCTTTTTGGTTTGCTTAGCACTATCACAGCACAGGCCTACATAGATGTTTTAAGCACCTCCTTGCTTCCCACTGTTGAAGAGCAATTCGGGGATGGCGATTGGATCTTTGAACACGATCCAGCACCTGTTTATAATGCACGGCCTGTGGTGGAGTGATTACACGACTATAAAATCCCTATAACAGATTGGCCCGCACAGAATCCTGACGTGAATCCTATAGAACACCTTTGGGATGTTTTGGAACCCGGCTTCGTGCCATGCCTCACCGAGCGACATCGATACCTCTCCTCAGTGCAGCACTCCGTGAAGAATTGGCTGCCATTCCCCAAGAAACATTCCAGCACGTGGTTGAACGAATGCCTGCGAGAGTGGAAGCTGTCATCAAGGGTAACGGTGGGCCAACATCATACTGAATTCTAGCATTACCGTTGGAGGGTATCATGACTTGTAAGTCATTTTCAGCCAGGTGTCCGGATACTTTTGATCACATATTATGTAAGTATGCATATTTGGGATTCATACACTGATTCAAGTGTTAGTATGACATTAATTGAAAATTCAAACTTTAGGAAAAGCTCATGAAACGGAGCGCACACGCTGAATATAATAGAGATCACATATAGGTATAACGACACTGTCTTTTTGTAGAGAACCAGTGCCCAAGTGACTGTGGCGATTAAGAAGCATACGAGCGCCGGTAGATGGCGTTAGCATTACCCATAGAAATGAAATCAAAGAGTATCTTTACAAAGAAACCACACATAGTGAGAACTACAGCATGTGTCAGAACGTCGTCCTGGACATCTTGAGAAGTATACACTGCTCAGGCAGAGCGTTGTGACCACCGACGTAATATCGATATAAACCTGTCCAGGCGATAACTGCATCACCTGGCGAGGAGTGACTGCTACTCAGATACACGCACGGTGCATGCAGTGTCAGTGAGCGCGCTGTCCGTCTCTAGGATGAGGAACGCGCGCCATCTGTGAGTTTGAGCGAGGGCAGAATGTGATAGCTCGGAGGCTCGACACGAGCATCTCGCAAACTATACGACTTATTGAGTGTACGACGAGTGTTGTGGTGAGTGTCTTCAACACGTGATTGCCGTGAAACCACGTCCAGACGTCGTGCTGTTGGGCGATCACCCCTCATTACAGATGTCGGACGTCGTAGGATGGGCAGACTAGTAAAACAGAACAGGCAGCGAACTGTGGTGGATCTAACATCAGACTTTAATCTGGGCAGCGTACAAGTATGTCTGAATACAAAGTGCACCGAATACTACCACTGATGAGCCTCCGCAGTCGACCACTGACGCATGTGCCACTACGACTGAAATGGGACCTGACCATCAGCACTGGACGTTGGCGCGGTAACAGAGCTTTGCACGATACCTTCTTTATCAGGCCGGTGGGAGGCTCCTTGACATCGGTACTCTGGGACGAAGACAAGCTGGCAGCTGCTCCATTATGCTCTGGGCATCCATGGGTCCAGTTGAGCTCGTGCAAGGTACCACCACAGTCAAGGAGTATTGTACACTGGTAGCAGACCACGTACAACCCTTCATGACGATCGTGTTTCCCGACGGCATAGGCATTTTTCAACAAGTTAATGCGCCACATCACAAGGCCCGGAGTGTGATGAAGTGGTTCGAGGAACACAGTGGCCAGTTCTAATTCATGTGCTGACCCCCCAACTCACCAGATCTGAATCCGATCGAATACATCTGGGACATTACTGAACGTGGCGCCAGAGCTCGTCGGCCCCCTCTCCGGAATTTAAGAGAATTAGGTGATTTGTGTGTGCAGATGTGGTGCCATCTCTCTCCAGCGAACTACCAAGACCTCGTTGCTTCGATATCACGATGCGTCGCCACTGTTATCCGTGCCAGAGTCAGACATACCAGCTATTAGGTAGGCGGCCATAATTTTTATTTTTATTTTTTGCATAGCAAAAAATGTGCGTCTTAAGGTAACAAGGTGAACCACGTAACAGAGATACTCGTTAGCCAGTAATAGCCTGTAATCGAAACAGAAGAAATGTTTGCAATCATCAACTGGTGTAGTACAGTGTAAACATAAAACCGATATAGATCACAAAATAAATTGAATTATAACTTGTGAAATAATACTCTTATAAGAGTTATAAGCTAAAATATTACACGAGTATGGCCAAATTTTGTCATATTACAACAGATGAACATACACTCCTGGAAATGGAAAAAAGAACACATTGACACTGGTGTGTCAGACCCACCATACTTGCTCCGGACACTGCGAGAGGGCTGTACAAGCAATGATCACACGCACGGCACAGCGGACACACCAGGGACCGCGGTGTTGGCCGTCGAATGGCGCTAGCTGCGTAGCTTTTGTGCACCGCCGCCGTCAGTGTCAGCCAGTTTGCCGTGGCATACGGAGCTCCATCGCAGTCTTTAACACTGGTAGCATGCCGCGACAGCGTGGACGTGAACCGTATGTGCAGTTGACGGACTTTGAGCGAGGGCGTATAGTGGGCATGCGGGAGGCCGGGTGGACGTACCGCCAAATTGCTCAACACGTGGGGCGTGAGGTCTCCACAGTACATCGATGTTGTCGCCAGTGGTCGGCGGAAGGTGCACGTGCCCGTCGACCTGGGACCGGACCGCAGCGACGCACAGATGCACGCCAAGACCGTAGGATCCTACGCAGTGCCGTAGGGGACCGCACCACCACTTCCCAGCAAATTAGGGACACTGTTGCTCCTGGGGTATCGGCGAGGACCATTCGCAACCGTCTCCATGAAGCTGGGCTACGGTCCCACTCACCGTTAGGCCGTCTTCCGCTCACGCCCCAACATAGTGCAGCCCGCCTCCAGTGGTGTCGCGACAGGCGTGAATGGAGGGACGAATGGAGACGTGTCGTCTTCAGCGATGAGAGTCGCTTCTGCCTTGGTGCCAATGATGGTCGTATGCGTGTTTGGCGCCGTGCAGGTGAGCGCCACAATCAGGACTGCATACGACCGAGGCACACAGGGCCAACACCCGGCATCATGGTGTGGGGAGCGATCTCCTACACTGGCCGTACACCTCTGGTGATCGTCGAGGGGACACTGAATAGTGCACGGTACATCCAAACCGTCATCGAACCCATCGTTCTACCATTCCTAGATCGGCAAGGGAACTTGCTGTTCCAACAGGACAATACACGTCCGCATGTATCCCGTGCCACCCAACGTGCTCTAGAAGGTGTAAGTCAACTACCCTGGCCAGCAAGATCTCTGGATCTGTCCCCCATTGAGCATGTTTGGGACTGGATGAAGCATCGTCTCACGCGGTCTGCAAGTCCAGCACGAACGCTATTCCAACTGAGGCGCCAGGTGGAAATGGCATGGCAAGCCGTTCCACAGGACTACATCCAGCATCTCTACGATCGTCTCCAAGGGAGAATAGCAGCCTGCATTGCTGCGAAAGATGGATATACACTGTACTAGTGCCGACATTGTGCATGTTCTGTTGTCTGTGTCTATGTGCTTGTGGTTCTGTCAGTGTGATCATGTGATGTATCTGACCCCAGGAATGTGTCAATAAAGTTTCCCCTTCCTGGGACAATGAATTCACGGTGTTCTTATTTCAATTTCCAGGAGTGTATAATAATTGACATGCAGCAGAATCATCTCGGTAAGCCTAGATGAATGGCAGCAACCCGAAATAAAATAATGCACTCCGTCTTCAGGCTACAAGTGGCCCATCGGGACCATCCGACCGCAATGTCATCCCCACCTCAGGTGAGGATGCGGATAGGAGGGACGTGTGGTCAGCACACGGCTCTCCCGGTCGTTATGATGGTTTTCTTTGACCGGAGCCGCCACTATTCGGTCGAGTAGCTCCTCAGTTGTCATCACGAGGCCGAGTGCACCCCGAAAAATGGCAACAGCCCATGTCGGCTGGATGGTCACCCATCCAAGCGCCGGCCACGCCCGACAGTGCTTAACTTCGGTGATCTCGAGGGAACCGGTGTATCCACTGCGGCAAGGCCGTTGCCATGAAAAAAAATAGCTTGTGTTATAATTATTTTAATTGTAATTGCATAATATTGTACCGTAAGAACAGTCTAGCTGTTATAAGTTTCAACCATTGCAAGCTAAAATGTTACCTGAGTATGACCAGCTGTCTTATTTCAATAATCGAACATAATAGCTGACATACAGCAGAACCATTCAGGCAAGCCTAAATGGGTGGCTACAGCCTTAATTAAAACAGGAGCTAATATCACAATTAAAAAGATTCAAAAAATTGTTTTCTTAAGTAGCATAAAGATATAACGTTGAACCGTACAACAATATAGCTTGAAGTAGATAATATGCATGCTTATGTTAGTATGTATATATCTGTTATCGTTAATTCCTTTGTAAAATTTATCCAACAGTTAGGCCAGATGAAATTTTGAAACGTGTAACGCTTAATAAAACATTGTGGATCAAGACCTTTCCATGTTACAGAGTTGTGCCTGATGAAACGTTGTTCTCGTGTCGCGCATCTGAAGTAAATCTCTGAGGCGCTAACTCTTCATCTGAGCATAGTCTTTGAAACGTCCCCTTAGAAAAATTATGTATGACTGTGCTTAAACTGACACACAATATTTTTTTTAGCGCAACGCCATATGACTTTCAGTAATCCCTACAAGAGAATGGCCCTGACTAAATTAACCTATACGTTTCACAAATCACTTACCTCACAAAAATCTTCATTACTTGAACTAATGCAATACAGCGAGCGCCACTACTGCCAGCTAAATAAAAGATTCAAACTATGGAAGGCACTAACTACTGATAGGCGTAGTTAGCAAATGAAAGATTTTAATAGAGAACAAACAATGTATTTACCTTAATAGTCATAATATATATAGCAGTTCATGACATCCATTCTTACAAATGTACTGTTTCTGATGGACACACCTCCAGATTATCCGCTCTCAAAAATCCGCCACCTCACTTCCCCACATCCACCACTGCTGGCGGCTCGCCTCCAACTGAGCAACGCTACGCGCTGTTAACAGCCAACTGCCCAACACTGCAATGGCGAATATTACTCCAAAAGGCAAACCAACCACAGCCTTCACGCAGCAAAGTCAGTGATTTTCATATAGAGCGCTACATGGCGTTACAAACATAAAAACATAAACAGCCTACTTACAAACCTAAACAGCCTACTTACATCTTCATTACAGTCTTCGATCAGTAATAGCCGAATGATCACAAATATCTCACCAGCAATGAGTGATGTATTTCTTAGAAGGCGAAATCTTCAATTATTTTAGCCACTTTTGGGAAGTGGCTCTGTGCAGTTATTTGTAAGTCCCAGGAGGCAGATAAACCATTTCTTGAGAACAACGCCTCTGGATTGCCATTTATTCAGGCAAGGTGCTGCTGATCAAGCGTGTGTGGAAAGTGTACGCTTAGCACTGTTGTGGGCTGTTTGTTTATCTCTGTACCGATAATATGGTCAGATTTACTTACGGAAGCTATTTCTTGAAGTGTGTTACTTTATGAAGCCACTGTACTATCGCCAACGCAAGGAAGAAACGAAATAGTAAGCAAATATTTTAAGTGATTCGAGGGCGCTATTGCAAGGCGGTAAAAAGGAGAACTAGTAATGTTCTTGGATGAACTTTCTTAAGTTTTGCCGACCGCGGTTCTAGGCTCTGCAGTCCGGAACTGCGCCGCCGCTACGGTCTCAGGTTCGAATCCTGCCTCGGGCATGGATGTGTGTGATGTCCTTAGGTTAATTAGGTTTAAGTAGTTCTAAGTTTTAGGGGACTGATGACCTCAGATGTTAAGTCCCATAGTGCTCAGAGCCATTTGAACCATTGTCTTAAGTTTTAGAAGCGTTTTTTAAAGTATAAGACATGGGAAACGATGAGATAGACGTGATGATGACGGTAGTCACGGAGTTACTGAGATTGGGCTGTGGATGAATGAAAATGTGTGGCCTGGTCGGATGAATCACTTTTCTTGTTATACCGAATTCATGGTTGATACGCCATCATCTAGGTGGACGGCTGCTCGAAGCATGAACCACACACGGACACATGCCGATGGTGACGGCAGTTACGCTCCGAGGGACATTCCATAAGACCTGTGGTGATGGAAGGCAGCGTGACAACTGTGGACTACGTGAACAGTAGCCGGCCGCTGTGGCTGAGTGGTTCTAGGCGCTTCAGCGGGACTACGAGGCTGCTACGGTGGCAGGTTCGAATCCTGCCTGGGGCATGGATGTGTGTGCCCTTAGGTCAGTTAGGTTTACGTAGTTCTAAGTCTAGTGGACTGATGACCGGAGATGTTAATTCTCATACTGCTTAGAGCTATTTGAACTTATATTTTATGTTTTTTTATTTGAACAGCGAACCACTTGAATCCCTTCATTCTTGGTTTCTCCTCCGGCTGCGATGGCATGTCCCAGCAGGATATCTGTCCGTGTCACAAGACCAGAATCGTGCCACAGCAGTTTGAGGAGCACGTCGAAGTCTCTGCCACTAACTTCACCCGATCTGCACCCGACGAAGACGCCTCGTATACTATAGGGCACCAATTCCACGCCAACCGGGTCGTAATTTATGGATATTATGTGATCTGTGCTCAATATGAATAGCGCATGATTCCATATGCCTCCGAAAACCTACCAAGAATTTGTCGAAAGGTTTTCACCGTGTGGCTGTATGATGTACATTCATTGAAATATTTATAGCTGTCGTCATGATGTTCAAGGTGATTGTTTTTGTCATATATCCAAACGAAGCTTTCTAGCGTATTTTATCATATCTTAAGATAGCGCTTTTTGCCAGAACGGGTTACGTGAAAATTGTATACGTGTACTTAAGCGATAGTGACAAAATAAATTATTAGACAAACACACAAAGGTCGCATACTTCCGCTTGGCAAGACGTCAATTTAAGAAAAAGGAAAAGAAGAAAAAAGAAATAGTTACTGAGCTCTGAGACTGTGGATTGAATTACTTGAAGAATTACACCCACCTGGCACTTTTTTATAAAATTTATGACAAAATGCGTATCGGATTTTCTCCCATCTTCATCTGGTGCAATTCGTTTATCACATTGCGCTGACGAAAGGAGAAATGTATTACACCAAGACGCCTGGAAGACGTGTCTAGCCATAAATACAGCTACAGAAGAAAGTGACTGGTTGCTGCATTTCTTCAAACAACCTTTGTTAGACACTAAAGTGAGGACAGAAAGAAAATCTAAGCCAATACACACAGTTCGTATTAATGAAGAAAAATCTTCAAGCTGACAGTACTGTAAAGCCTTTGTTCGTGTTGACAAAGTAAATTAGTTTTGATTGCAATTACAAGCATTATTTCTAATTTTATAGTTTACAGCAAAGTCATATTATGATAAAAATATCTGTCAGAAAAAAGCTGAAGTCAGATACAGATTCAGTGGCCAAAAACTATGGGTTAAGTCGTTTCTGATTGAAAGTAGTTTAAAAATATTTTTTCATTGGCCTGGGTTATCAAAGCTGAAGGCTCAGTCTGGTACTCGAATTCCACGCTGCGCTGTCAAAAGTGCCTGTAGACGGAGAGACGTCAGCGACCGCAGCCGAAGCAAGGCCACAGCGGGGACAGAAATCTGCAAGTCGTAAACACACGCACGAGGGCTGGGGAGCCGTAGCCCGCCTGCGACGGAGAGTTGGGTTGTTTGGGGGAAGAGACCAAACAGCGAGGTCATCGGACTGTTCGGATTAGGGAAGGTATTTTACCGTCCCCTTTCAAAGGAACCATCACGGCATTTACCTGGAGCGATTTAGGGAAATCACAGAAAACCTAAATCAGGATGGCCGGATGCGGGATTGAACCGTCATCCTCTCGAATGCGAGTCCAGTGTGCTAACTACTGCGCCACCTCGCTCGCTCGGTGTCCTGGAGACACCAAAATACTTGCGCCTGTGTAGCGAAACATAGACGCTAAGGAACGTCCTCAGACCGAATGCGACCCGTAGGATGAGTGAAGTACCCGATACATACTCCCTTTATGAGGAGATTCCCAGAAGGATTTATTTTATTTCTGAGTTTGCAATACTAAAGAGGAAAAAATGTGGTTTTTGTGTTACCTGGTACGTGTGCGTTCTTGAAATGACTTTGGCCGTGTTTCCACGCTAACTCACTAGGTAGCGGGGCTGTACTTAGCAACACACTGTTTGGGTTCTCAGCGCATTAGTTACGAAGTCAAAATGGATGCTGATTGTTAGGAAAGAGTGAACATTAGGTTCTGCGTTAAGCTCGGGGAATCCTCTAGTGAAACCTGGACAATGATTACGCAAGTATATGCAATCGGGCACTTTCAAGAAGTTGTGTTTTCGAGTGGCACAAAAGGTTGCTGAAGGCGGAGATTCAGCACAAGACGATCCCAAGCTAGTCGCCCGTCTACAGCTCATAACAAATGCAGACGTGGAGCGTGTAAGGCAGCTATTGCAAGAAGACCATGATGTGACTGTGCGTGCGATATCAGAAGAATTTAATCTGAATCGTGATGTTTGTCATAAAATTTTACGCGAAGATTTAGGTAGATGGAGACTTAATGCAAATCTCGTCCCTCACACACTAACTGACGAACAGAAAGAGAAAACACGAAGAATTTCTGATGAACTACACGATAGAGCAAGACGTGATCCCACATTTCTGTCAAACATGGTTGCTGGGGATGAAAGTTGGTGTTACCAGTAAGATCCTCACACGAAGCGTCAAAGTTCTGAATGGCAGAGTCTTGGATCACCAGCCGCAAAAAAAGCCAAACGACAACCTTCGAGAACAAAGAAAATTTTGAACATATTCTTTGATAGTAAAGGATTAGTTCACCAAGAATATGTTCGTCCGTATCAAACACTGAACCAAACTCCTTACACCGAAGTCTTGAAACGTTTGCGACAAGCAATTCGACATCGCTGCCCTGATTTGTGGGCATTTTCAGGACTGGTTATTACTGCATGACAATACAAGACCCAGTGTTGCGCCGGCCACGGTGGTCTCGCGGTTCTAGGCGCGCAGTCTGGAACCGTGCGACTGCTACAGTCGCAGGTTCGAATCCTGCCTCGGGTATGGATGTGTGTGATGTCCTTAGGGTAGTTAGATTAAATTAGTTCTAAGTTCTAAGGGACTGATGACCACAGCAGTTGAGTCCCATAGTGCTCAGAGCCATTTAAACCCAGTACTGCTTTATCTGTAACCAAGTATCTGGGCAGACATTCTGTTGTTGCCATCCCGCATCCTCCATGTTAACCCGACCTCTCGCCTTGCGATTTTTTATTGTTTCTGCGAGTGAAATGGCGTCTGCAGCGAAAATTTCATCAAGACATCGAAGACAAATGAGCTTACAAGTATCGCAGTTGAAAATTTCCTTGCTTGCTTCTAAGACTTCCAGAAAGGTCGGAAACTACTGTATATAGATAGCCAATGGGATTACTTCGTTAGCAGCTAGAATGATTACTTGGTAAGTTATGTTTTCTATAAAAAAGTAAATAAAAAATAAAGAAAGCCTTTCCTAGAATTTTTATGATAAGGAGAGTATCTTACAATATTGCTCAGATGCGTAGTGCACACCCCGATGGTACTAACAGGGGATATTGAACGTATACACAGAAGGGCGGCACGAATTGTTTGGTTGATCAGTGGGAGATCGTCGCTGAGATAATGACAAATCTGAACTGGGAGACGCTTGAAGACAGAAGTCAACATCCCACGGAAGACGGCTTACGAAGCTTCAGTAACCAGTATCAGCTGAGGAGACTACGAATGTATAAATCCATACGTATCGCCTCCGCAGGGACCAATAAGACAAAATTTGACTAATTACAGAGCACAGGGACGCATTTAAACAAATCATTCTCCACATGCCAATGGAACAGGGAACGAGAAGAAACCTTAACCCTCGAAGTGACACTGGAAAATATAAATACCACTGGCAAACAACTGTAGTTACCATGTATAATGGTTTTTCTCCTGATTCGTTAGTATTAATATTTAGCACCCGACGCCACGAAGGAATTATTCGAATGGGACGAAATCGGTAGAGGCGATGTTAATGTACAGACAAACGGAAGTCCGGTGCGCCTTCAGACACGTCTTTCTTGCTCATCGGGACGCAGTTCGAAGCAGGATTCCTCATTGAAGACAATTCTAGTCCAGTCAAGGAGATTCCTCGCCGAAGTCGAGTCACGAACGCGCCGGACGGTAGTGAGATCCCAACCAACACGACTGTCGCCCGACATGTAACCCTACAGCCAGGAGTCATGGTCTGGACTGCCATTTCTTTTTACAGCAGGAACCCTTTGGTCGACATCCGCGGCACGCTTACAGCACAGCGGTACGTCGACAATATTCTGCACCCCGTTTTGTTGCCCTTCAACACAAGCCATCCTGGGCTTACGTTTCAGCACGATAATGCCCGTCCGCGCACGGCGAGGGTTTCTACTACTTGCGTTCGTGCTTTCCAAATCCTACCTTGGGCCCCAAGGTCGCCGGATATATCCAAATTCAGAACATTTTGAACATTATGGGCAGAGACCTGCAGTAATTTCAGGACTTTTGACGATCTAACACGCCAATTGGACAGAATTTGGCACTATTTCCCGCAGCAGGTCATCTAGCAACTCTACAGGGTGGTCCATTGATCGTGACCGAGACAAATACCTCACGAAATAAGCGTCAAACGAAAAAACTACAAAGAACGAAACTTGTCTAGCTTGAAGGGGGAAAGCAGACGGCTTTATGGTTAGCCCGCTATATGGTGTTGCCACAGGTCAAACGGATATCAACTGCCTTTTCTGAAATAGGAACCCCCATTTTTTATCACATGTTCGTGTAGAACGTAGAGAAATATGAATGTTTTAGTTGGACCACAGTTTTATCTTTGTGATAGATGGCGCTGTAATAGTCACAAACATATGGCTCAGAATTTTAGACTAACAGTTGGTAAAAGTTATGTTTTTTAAATTAAAATACAGAACGTATGTACGTTTCAACATTTTATTTCGGTTGTTCCAATGTGATACATTTACCTTTGTCAACTTATTTCTGAGAACGCATGCTGTTACAGCGTGATTACCTGTAAATACCACATTAATGCAATAAATGCTCAAAATGATGTCCGTCAACCTCAATGCATTTGGCAACACTTGTAACGACATTCCTCTCAACAGCGAGTAGTTCGCCTTCCGTAATGTTCGCACATGCACTGACAATGCGCTGACGCATGTTGTCAGGCGTTGTCGGTGGATCACGATAGCAAATATCCTTCAACGTTCCCCACATAAAGAAATCCGGGGACGTGAGGTCCGATGAACGTGCGGGCCATGGTATGGTGCTTCGACGACCAATCCACCTGTCATGAAATATGCTGTTCAATACCGCTTCAACCGCACGCGAGCTATGTGCCGGACATCCATCATGTTCGAAGTACATCGCCATTCTGTCATGCAGTGAAACATCTTGTAGTAACATCGGTAGAACATTAGGTAGGAAATCAGCATACAGTGCACCATTTAGATTGTCATCGATAAAATGGGGGCCAATTATCCTTCCTCCCATAATGCCGCACCATACATTAACCCGCCAAGGTCACTGATGTTCCACTTGACGCAGCCATCGTGGATTTTATGCTGCCCAATAGTGCATGTTATGCCGGTTTACGTTACCGCTGTTGGTGAAGGATGCTTCGTCGCTAAATAGAACGCTTGCAAAAAATCTGTCATCGTCCCGTAATTTCTCTTGTGTCCATTGGCAGAACTGTACACGACGTTCAAAGCCGTCGCCATGCAATTCCTGGTGCATAGAAATATAGTAGGGGTGCAATCGATGTTGACGTAGCATTCTCAAAACCGACGTTTTTGAGATTCCCGATTCTCGCGCAATTTGTCTGCTACTCATATGCGGATTAGCCGCGACGGCAGCTAAAACACCTACTTGGGCATGATCATTTGTTGCAGGTCGTGGTTGACGTTTCACATGTGGCTGAAGACTTCCTGTTTCCTTAAATAACGCAAGTATCCGCGAACTGTCCGGAGACTTGGATGGTGTCGTCCATGATACCGAGCAGCATACATAGCACACGCCCGTTGTGCATTTTGATCACAATAGCCATACATCAACACGATATCGACCTTTTCCGCAGTTGGTAAACTGTGCATTTTAACACGAGTAATGTATCACGAAGCAAATGCCGTCCGCACTGGCTGAATGTTACGTGATGTCACGTACTTATGCGTTTGCGACTATTACAGCGACATCTATCACAAAGCGAGAATAGTTGTCCAACTAAAACCTTCATATTTCTTACGTACTACACGAATATGTAATAAAAAGTGGGGTTCCTAGTTAAAAAAAAATAAACGCAGTTGATATCCGTTTGTCCTATGGCAGCGCCATCTAGCGGGCCAACCATAGCGCCATCTGGTTTCCCCCTTCAAGCCAGACGAGTTTTGTTCTTTGTAGTTTTTTCGTTTGATGCTTATTTCGTGAGATATTTGGCCCGGTCACAATCAATGGACCACCCTGTATAAATCAATGCCAAGCCAAATAGTTGATTGACTAAGAGCCACACGTAGACCAACACGTTACTAACTTGCTCAATTTGTGAAGCTCTTCCTCCTAAAATGCGACAGTTCGTGAGGGCATGTGTCAATAGGTTTGTTACTCCTTCACGCTGAAACGGCTGGAGAGATTTGGACGAAACTTGTAACGTAGAGCTTATACCTTGAGTTAACACACAGACTGTCTTACATATATCTATCAGAGGGGTGGAGATGAAAATGAGGTGTAGCCGACGACGCACGAATACCCATACTAAATTCATCCAGTAGGCTATTTGACAATGAGAGCACACAGTGACCTCCAACAAACTTGCATACAACATCTTAACATCAAACCTTTACGAAACCTTTTCTCGCTGACAGCCCCTACAAAATGACGAAAGGAGAAAAGTTTACCGCTTACTATATTTTCGCTGCTCATGTAGTACAAGTGCCGCAAATGAATGACGTTTTAATTTATTACTTCTATACTACTTACAGTATACTTGAAGCATTTTGCAGACAGTATTCACATATACCCATGAATGTACAAGCAATATTATGTAATTGTACGATACATAGTTCAAGAGATACGACGTCGGAAACGTTGAGCTGCGTGAAAATGGAACTGCAGGATGAAATTCGCTAAGGATACACGTGAAATATATTTACCGATACTTGTGAAATATGTTAAATATCGGTGAAATGTATTTGACATGTGGATGTAGGGACAAAGATTAGGGTAAAAAGCTCATGCTAAACTCCTGAAACGATTTTAACCAAATTTGGTGCACATATTAGTTACGAACTTGGAAGAAATACAGAGGGGGTAAGAACCATCAGCCTCCTACTGGGGCAGGGGCGTGGAGAGAGAAGGGGGGGAGGAGATGGATAGATGGAGGGGAGGGGGAAATGGACACATATGGGGGGGGGGGGGGGGAGGTGGACACAGAGAAGAGGGAGAAGGAGATGGGCTAATAGGATTGGCGTGAACATATACCCGGGCATGTTTTTAATAAATGATAGTTTACCCACTGGTAACAGGGCGGGGCGTAGCTAGTGCGTAACAAACTGATCAAATTTACTCATTGACATTCCCGATTAGTACGTACCGACATGTATTCCATTATCATATTTGGAAAAAACTTTTCATCACTTGGAGGGTTAACACGTGGTACAATGAGAAGTATCATTCACCATGCAGTTCACTGTGCTTTGCAGAGTATAAATGTGATGGCTCTCGACATTCCACCATGTTATGTTATGTTAAACGGGGACCTAGAAACGACGGAGAGGCTCCATCCCGGCCTCGGCCGCAGTGGTCCACAACCCCACGACGACTACCGCAGTCCACTTCACCCCTCCGCCGCCCCACACCGACCCCAGGGTTATTGTGCTGTTCGACGCCCGGTGGACCCTCCAGGGAACGTCTCACACCAGACGAGTGTAACCCCTATGTTTGCGTGGTAGAGTAGTGGTGGTGTACGCGTACGTGGAGAACTTGGTTGCGCAGCAATCGCCGACATACTGTAGCTGAGGCGGAATAAGGGGAACCAGCCCGCATTTGCCGAGGCAAATGGAAAACCGCCTAAAAACCATCCACAGACTGGTCGGCTCACCGGACCTCGACTCAAATCCGCCGGGCGGATTCGTGCCGGGGACCAGGCGCTCCTTCCCGCCCGGAAAGTCGTGCGTTAGACGGCACGGCCAACCGGTCGGGAGGCATCTTTCACCATAATCGAGTCCATCAACATGAGGTGGCAAATATAAGGTAGCCAAGGAGGTGGAAACGTGGATTGTGCTATGCCAAGAGTGCTCGGTAGCTACAACAGGAAAACACAATTAGCAGGAGTACAAAATAAGAAAGTATTTATTACTTAACTTTGCTGTAGTCCATGATCAGTTGGTAGACAATTATTGAAGACGCGACTAGAATAAGCGTCTGTAGAATGACATAATTTACAAGTCGCAAATCTTGCAGTGACGAATTAATCTCTCGTAATCTTGAATGTCGAATCCGGTGAATTTGAAGACCAACTTGGAACGGAGCTACAAAGACTTGATGGCAACGATGACTGAGCTGCAGAAGATGACTAACATCGGCTACCAACTGTAGACTAAGTACTGCGACAGGCTGTGTACTCTTTGGCTAACAGCCGTTCTTCTGTTCCGTTTATCGAGAGAATCGCATCAGGCGGATCGATCTCTCAGGCGGCGGTGTGGTCGTATGACTGACGACATCACAAAATGTATGTCCAGACTGCAAAAGTTGCTCTGACAAACGATCGATTTCTCACGAAAGCATCTCAGTCTGAATATGTTCAGAGAATCACGAAGGTTCAGTGCGATATGTGTAGACCCGGTTTACGATGCTAACCGTCATAATGGTAAGTTGCAAGCCCCATGTCAAGTGGTGTATGGAGGGCTGCGTAGCAGCACAAATTTATTTCGTGTAGCGACGAAGCGCCGAAACAAACGAAATGCAGATGGAAAGTTACATTTGCACAGTTCCGAGTGCGGCATCTTTTAACCCATGTTGCAGTATAATTTAAATATCATACACTAACAATTACTTAATTTTTCAGTGGTCAAAACTATGGTACTCGTCGACATAAGTGGCTACAGTGTAGTGGAAGATTGTTATAGCTGTTTACTTTCGGTCTGATATCGGGAATTTATGAAATTTCCGTGTCAACATGATACTGCATCTTACTCAAAGTATGGTACACACACACACACACACACACACACACACACACACACACACACACACACACACACACACACACAAACTATCTTATGGAGTGTTTCTGTAAGCAAAACTCGTGTGAGAGTCGACAGTAACAGTTCGTGCCCGTCGCAGCAGCTCTGCGTGAAGAATGAACTCGTGTTTCCTACGAAGTCTGTTGTCACCATAATGAAAACGTAGAATGCACAGAAGGCTCTACGGAACAAAGTCACGGGAGACTGAACGAAAACTCCTGTTGCAGAAGGATGGGACGAAAAATTGAATGTGCCCTCTTCTGAGGAGTCATTCCGGCTTTCACCCAATGTGGTTTTGGAAAATCACTGAAAACCTGTTTATGAATAGCCGGACGGGCATTTGAACCCCATTCCTCCAGTGCCTTAGCCTCTATGGCAACACGTTACTCGTAATAAATTCCTTAGATCAAATACTTGTTAAGCGGTATCATGTGAAATAGATGCAGTGTTGATGTTTGAACTCCTTTGCAAATCATGATAATAATAATAATAATAATAATAATATGGAATGTGGGGCTCTGTCGGTTGGCCACTGGGATACTACTATTAGCTGTCATTTTGTATGAATGTTCAGCTTCGTCCATAGCAACACGGAACATGCCCATCTGAACACATACTTAATCAAATTACAGGATGTTCCGTTACAGTTGCTCAGGCAAAAAGCGGTTTGTGACATCAAGGAAATTCTCTATGGAAGAGCAACGGACCGTACAGGTTGGTCATAGAGGGGTGCCAGATGTGAAGCAAAGCAACTGATGCGTTTCGTTGCTGCTCAGCAGGTTCGGTTTCTACTTAGTGTGACTAGACACTGTATTATGTTGGACCTGTTTAAATGCTGTAAACAGGAATTATATGGTAAGGCCCCCAAAATTAGGAGAACTTAAAAATTAAATACGAGTGGGAAAAAAAGGAGAGAGAGAGAGAGAGAGAGAGAGAGAGAATGAAGTTGTCTTGGCTCGTTCATTTATAACATGAGGACTTCCGCTTCACATAAGTGGTACTATCAGAATGATACACAAATCTTACCGAAGTCTAAGCTTAGCCCTATTGGGATGTCATAATTACTTTGAATGATTGTAAAACGGATTATTCGTGAAAAAACGGCAGCTTGTGCACACGTAAGAGCTATGATAACAAAACACAGGAATGTAGTCTCACGCACATGTGGAAACGCTTTGATGGGCAGACGCATTAGATGTGTGGTCAACGATTCCAACTAAGCCAAGAGGTACTTCCCCCTTGTATAGCGAAATCTTATTACCATTGGTGCAGCCCCGTCAATTAACGGGAAATAAAAGGGCATTCTTCATACCGGGAAACGATCGGCGCCGCTCGCATGAAACGATTTAGTGGAAGCTGTTCGAGGTCGAGTCGGAACGAGAACATTTCCCGTCTTGACCTTGGAGAAAATCTGTTATTGCTGACACGATAAGTTGTTACAAATCGTAAGTTCAATTGGCACAGCCAAGCGCAGGGAGAGCTGGTTTTGTTTTTGCGTCAAGTTATGCAAGCCCGTCGGACATGGAACTGATGAGGCTAAGTTCTACAAGCCACACACCGAACAAGCGTCACTCAGAATCCTTGTGATCCCATGCTGAAAAAGTACAGGGCGAGTTGTGTTTCATTTAGTGTTGTATTTATTGATTTTTGCTTTCTTCAGCTTGTCCCGGTCTTGGTTCTATGGAGCGAATAGGCGTGTTACCTATATAGTTTGAAAATTAACTTTCAGTCGTGTTGAATAAACAGCATAATAGACGCGGAAAACAGATAAATAAAAAAATATACTAGCATGGGCCACAGAGCTGCTGAACAACAGCCTACTTGGATAGTTTCCAACGACGCGCACTATTCCAGCTTGTGACAGACGAAAACAGCTCCACATTTCACAAAACATAAAATATTACTGGCATGGTTTCGACTATTTGTACGCGAACAGAGTTTGTAAATACGCTGTTTAGGTTTTTAAGTTGGTAACGCCACGTAGCGCTCTGTATGAAAATCACTGCCGGCCGAAGTGGGCGTGCAGTTCTAGGCGCTACAGTCTGGAACCGCCAGACCGCTACGGTCGCAGGTTCGAATCCTGCCTCGGGCATGGATGTGTGTGATGTCCTTAGTTTAGTTAGGTTTAAGTAGTTCTGAGTTCTAGGGGACTGATGACCTCAGAAGGTGAGTCCCATAGTGCTCAGAGCCATTTGAAAATCACTGACTGTGCTGTGTGCAGTCTGTGGCTGGTTTTCATTGTTGTAATATTTGCTATTGTAGTGTTGGGCAGCTGGATGCTAACAGCGCGTAGCGTTGCGCAGTTGGAGGTGAGCCGCCAGCAGTGGCGGATGTGGGGAGAGATTTGGCAGAATTTTGAGAGCGGACGATCTGGACGTGTGGCCATCAGAAAGAGTAAATTTGTAATATTGGATATCATGAACTGATGTATATATGATGAATTTTGAAAACATTATTGAGGTAAATACATTGTTTGTCCTCTATCAAAATCTTTCATTTGCTAACTATGCCTATCAGTAGTTAGTGCCTTCAGTAGTTAGAATCTTTTATTTAGCTGGCAGTCTTGGTGCTCGCTGTATTGCAGTAGTTCGAGTAACGAAGATTTTTGTAAGGTAAGTGATTAATGAAAGGTATAGGTTATTGTTAGTCAGGGCCATTCTTTTGTAGGAATTACTGAAAGCCAGATTGCGTTGCGCTAAAAATATTGTGTGTCAGTTTAGTGATGATCAGAATAAGTAAAGAGAGAAATGTCTGAGTACGTTCAGTTTTGCTCAGCGGTTTGAAAATCAAATAATGTAAGGTGTTTATCAGCACAATTCATTCATAAATTTTTCTAAGAGGATGTTTCAAGTTCAATTGTAATAATGATTTCTTGCTTACTTCTCCTTCTAGGATTGGAACTGTCTGTCTGTGTGTATGATGCAGGTAGCCTTAGATTTCACGTGGATTATCTTTAATGTTGAATACATCTTAGGCTATATCGTAGCTTTTATGTGGATCATTTTGCTGAAGTCTTATGGCTTCGTTTCTCTTTTCACACATATCTAACACGTGTTACTACTTCTTCTAAGGAAGACAAGTTTGTCTCCGTATAAATCTAGGTAAGGTTTGAACAAAATGTGGACGTGCAACCCTGTACGGGGCTGTCAACATCTCTTCACATGATAGGATAATAATTAATGTGGTTTTCCAAGTTTCTCTTGTTTTGGGAAATTCTGTCATTCAAAAATGGCTCTAAGCACTATGGGACTTAATATCTGACGTCATCAGTCCCCTAGACTTAGAACTACTTAAACCAAAGGACATCACACACATCCATGCCCGAAGCCAGATTAGGAACCGCGACCATAGCAGCAGTGGGGTTCCGGACTGAAGCGCCTAGAGCCGATCGGCTGGCTTTTGTCCTTCAACGAGAGTATATTTAACTGATGCCTTATCTTTTCGTGCGTTTTTTGTCTTTTAGGGAGTGTCCTTTCACTGATCCGAGGAACCGCATTTCAAACTAATTTGTATTGTGTCGATAATTTGTTTCATTCTTCCACCTGTCGCGTCCATACATCAATTCGCACAATAATAATCTTATAAAACTTTAATCTCATCTTTCATGTTAGCCTCCGATGTTCGGCGACTTGCTTCACATAAATACTGAAAGAGGTGAAGTTGTTTCTTCACTTCGTCATTATTGATGAAAGATAGATCACAACCAGCATAGGTGCAGGTTGAAACTTGCTGTATTGATTAAATGTCAAGTATTACCTTGGTTCTAATTGTTTACTTTCCTTGACATGTAATAAATCTTGTCTTAGATACCTGAAAATCATTAATCTTCCAAATTATATTCAGCACATGTAAAGATTTCTGAAGCTTATCTACATCGTCTTGTGGAGTGAATAGCTCACATAAAAAAAGTATTTATGTAGATATTACTATTCAGTTTTATTCCACGTTGCACATGTTCTTGCCAGTGCCTAATTAATATATATTTAAAAGCTTTGGGAAGAGGTGGTAACTTGGCGTACCCTTCGATTAATTAGAATTTCTCCCGTAAAGTCACGACGATAATTCTATCTGAAATGACGCTGTTCCATTTCGCTTTATGTGCACATGTGGCTCCTCATCGGACAACAATGCGAGCTGAGTACTCGAAAATTCTTGTCTTGTGTTTACTAGGCACCACAGGGGCAAGTTATGAAGGTATACGTAAACGTCGAATCTGTTGCCAGCTAAAAGAAGACAACGTGTATTCTGATAAGAGATTCCAGTACATTTAAAAAATGTTCCTGCAGAAAGAGAATTGTATGTTGCAATAATATCATTCCACGCATAAGTGGTTCCATAAATGTGTGAGGCTTGAAGTACAGGGGGGTCTGCAACAGTCTGAGAGGCTTGTAAGGCGATGCAGGATAATTAATTACTTTTGAATACATTATGGGAGTGACAGTGATCAATGTGTTACAGATATTTACTATTAAAAACAGTCTTGATCACGATGTGACTTCAACTTGACCTTAATAAATAAATCATGATCAAGACTTTTTTTAATAGTAAATATTTGATGCAGGATAGATTGAGCTCAGAAATAATTGTTAAAAAAAATTCGATACGTTGCGCGTTTCCGAGTTAATTAGCGTTGACGTTAGCCTATCAGGTCGCTGCGCGCGCAGATTCAAGCAGTCCGCCAAATAGAAATAGCGTCAGTTATTCTAATAGCTGGATGGTAGCGTACGAGATTCTTCAGCATTTGACTCGATTTCGATCCTTACTACCGTCCCATGTCCTATATTGGTATGGCTCTCTGTTTCGATTTTAGAAACCCAAAGTAAGATCACGTTAGGCGACTCCGTCTCTGGCGGGCCTCTTGAATTTTTGCGCGCAACTCCCTGACTGGCTAGCTTCAGTGCTAATTAACTTGGAAATAGGATTTAGGAATAGTCTCCACTTTCTGTCTTTCAATTCAAAATTTGTGAAAAAGAGTTTGTCTCCTATCTGCTGCGTTGTAGTTTGAACAGAGATAATGCTTGGCTAACGGCATGGCAGAATTTGACGTCAGTGATGTCAGGTAAGTGGGCCTGCTACAAACTAAGTTTAACGCGTATGTCTGCTCTCTGGAACTGGGGTTTCGCTACGGTTCCGTGTCACTCCACCAGCTTATGAGCTGTGGAGCTGCTATGTGCTACTGTGTGGTGCCTTACTTCAACTTTCCAGTTCCAGAACCATGTGCCACATCTTTGTGAAGCACCTAGGTAATATTCTCCATCTGACATTGACATCTTAATTTTGTCATCGAATTTTTTTTCTTCCACCAACTATGACACAGTCGAGCAATAACTTTGAATGTCCTTTAGATAAATGATGTTGCAGATATCGATTGACTGCCTTCTACCGCTCTTTTTCTCACCCACGTGGTGTGTGAAAATTCATTAGCCCAGAAAGTAATGAAGAAATGTTAGGTTTTAGCGTTCTGTAGGTGATGGTGTCACTAAAAACGGAGCGCAAGCAAAGCTTAGAAAGGAACAAAGAGAGAAAAACTCCAGTGTAATTTCTTGAAGGAACCATTCCAGCATATCATTTAAGTCATTCGCTTTATAACATTTTCCGAAGATAACAATGGACAAGGAATGGAGAGGGCTTCGCCTAAGCCCTGTATGGAATTTGGCTATACAGATTTAAGAAAACCATAAGAAAACTAAATCAGAATGTTTGGATCAAGGAAATGTAACTGCCCACATTTCGACTTATTTTCATGAGATGTAATTACACGACACAATCAAGCGAACATCAAGTATTCATAAAAAAGCCTTTATTTCTACTTCTTTCTTAGTTCCAGTGAGACCATTTCGATAGCTCGAATGTCTGAAGTATCTTTATAGCGAATAACAGGTTATCAAAGGAAAGACTTGAACCTGGGCTCGAAAACTTGTGTTTGCCACTAACAGATTCATACCCGTCTGATAGGATGCACCATTTATAGAAAGTACTACACAGTATTTTTATCATATTTAAGGAGGTATTCTGGAGAGAATTCTTCCTCGTTATTATATTACATGGATGCTCCTGTTCCATTTTAACCACGTCATGTTGTCAGTTAAAAGTGCGACGTCAAAATGAGAGTACCCAGATTGTTAAGTAGCTTTTTTCTCTAAACTGGTCGCAGGTTGTGTTCCACAAATGAGTAGTCTAGAGAAAGAAGGGGTGACACTCTCTGCAGGACGCGCTCATCGTTTTGCAGAACAGAGCTCTGACGCACATAGAGCAAGACGTGACTGATTTGTTTGATCGATGGCGATAGGAAGAACTGTACCACCCACCACATTTCTCGAACTCAAGCTGATGTGACTTCAACTTGGGCTCATAAACTGAAGCACACGCTTTATGGAATTTGTTCCAGAATTGTTACCGAGATATGTCAGACAACAGACCGCTCCAATCGGGCAGTCAACACAACTGGCGCCGGTAAGAGTACTATACAGCTTCCATATCTTTTGTAACGGGCTATACACAAAGATGGTACTACCCTGAAGGACAATAAAACTTTGAAACTTGAATCTATTTTACATAAGCAGTAAACAATATTATTGCTGTCGATAATGTTCTCATGTTTTTGGGCCACAGTTATGTAATAAAATTTAAATAATATTTCCTCAATCTGATTATACAAAGTTCTTTATTTTATATTACTGTCATGATTTCGGACTTAAGCTATTATTAAGTACAACTGTGTTGATCTAATTAGACTTCGTTAAGTGAAGTCAGTTTATGTTGATATTGGCTTCGCTTAACAAAGTCTAATTATACGCAGTATTGTTGCATAAGGCTGAAACATGAGACCAATAAAAATGAAGTATGTAAAATCGATTGGTGGAAATATCCTTCAAATGTTGTTGTTGTGGGTCCGAAGACTGGTTTGATGTAGCACACCATGCTACTCTATCCTGTGCAAGCTTCTTCATCTCCCAGTACCTACTGCAACCTAAATCCTTCTGAATCTGTTTAGTGTATTTATCTCTTGGTCTCCCACTACGAATTTTACCCTCCACACCGCCCTCCAATACTAAATTGGTGATCCCTTGATGCCTCAGAATATGCCTTACCAAGCGATCCCTTCTTCTAGTCAAGTTGTGCCAGAAATTTCTCTTCTCCCCAATTCTATTCAATACTTCCTCATTAGATATGTAATCTACCCATCTTATCTTCAGCGTTCTTCTGTGGCACCACATTTCGAAAGATTCTGTTCTCTTCTTGTCTAAACTATTTATCGTCCACGTTTCACTTCCATATATGGTTACGCTCCATACAAATACTTTCAGAAATGACTTCCTGACGCTTCTACATCTACATATATACTCCGCTAGCTACCAAGCGGTGTGTGGCAGAGGGTACAATTCGTGCCAAAGTCATATCCCCCCACCCTCTGTTCTTCTCGCGAATCGCTCGAGGGAAAAACGACTGTCTGAACGCCTCAGTACGAGCTCTTATTTCCCTTATCTTTGAATGATGATCATTACGCGATTTGAAAGTTGGTGGTAATAATATATGCTCTACATCCTCGGTGAAGATTGGATTTCGTAATTTAGTGAGCAGCCCCTTCTGTTTAGCGCGTCGTCTATCTGCAACTGTGTCCCAGACTTAAATCTATACTCGACGTTAACAAATTTCTCTTCTTCAGAAACGCTTTCCTTTCCATTGCCAGTCTACATTTTATATCCTCGCTACTTCGACCATCATCAGTTATTTTGCTCCCCAAATAGAAAAACTCATTTACTACTTAAAGCGTCTCATTTCCTAATCTAATTCCCTCAGCACACCAGATTTAATTCGACTACATTCCATTATCCTAAATTGGTGATCCCTTGATGTCCCATAATATCTTTTATACAATATTACAGTGCCTGTGGTTTTCTGAATTAAGAAGCAAAGTTCTTTTGGACATGCATGCACGTCCAAAATAGCTTTCTCTCGTCATTCAGAATAAGACAGGCACTGATATGTCGAATTTATCCGCCAACGGGAAACGAGTTTCAAGTTAAAATATCTCGCCTGTACATAAATATACACAACGGATTTACGAGTACAGGCTGTAGACGCATTGTTGATGACGTATGGAAGTTTGGGCCTGCCATGAGTCGTGCACCGGTAGCCAGAAGGTAAGGCGATCGCTCGCGATAAGCGGGGAATCCGTGTTCGAGTTCCGGACCGGCACAAATTGTCGTTGTCATCGTTCCATTCTACAGTTGATGGTCGTCCGTATTGGCAGTTGCGAATACATTTAATGTAATCCCTTCTTTTCGTCAAGTTGTGCCACAAATTTCTTTTCTTTTCTCCTCAGATATTTTCAGTAGTCCTTCATTGGTTGTGCGATGTATCCATCTAATCCTCAGCATTCTTCTGTAGTACCACCCTTTCGAAAGCTTCTGTTCTATTCTTGTGTAACCCGTCTATCGTCCATGTTTTACTCCCATACATGAGTAAACTCCACACAAATGCCATAAGCAAAGACTTCCTAACGCTTAAATTTATATTCGATGTTAACAAATACCTCTTCTTCAGAAACGCTTTTCTTGCCATTTACAGTACACATTTTATATCGTCTGTACTTCGGCTATCATGTTAGTCTGCTGCCCAAATAGCAAAACTCATCCACTACTTTAAGTGTCTCGTTTCCTAATCTAATTCCCTCAGTATTGCCTTATTTCATTTGACCACATACCATTATCCTTGTTTTACTTATGTTAATGTTCATCCTATATACCCTACTTGCAAGACACTGTCCTTTCAATACAGCTGCTGTTCCAAGTCCTTTCCTGTCTCTGACAGTACTGAAACGTCATCGGCAAACCGCAGAGTTATTGTTGCTTGTACCTGAACCTTACTTCCTTCTCCAATTTTGTTTTTGCTAACTTTACCGCTTGCTCACTGTATAGATGGAATAAGATCGCGGATATGCTGCCCGCCTGTCTGACTCCCTTCTCAACCACTGCTCCCCTTTCATGCCCCTCGACTCTTATAACTGTCGTCTGGTTTCTATATAGCTTGTAAATAGCCTTTTGCTCCTTGTATTTTCCCCTGCAATTATCAAAATTTGAAAGAGAGTATTTTCAACATTGTCAAAAACTTTCTCTAAGTCTACAAACGGTGGAAACGTAGGTTTACTTTCCCGACGTATCTTCTAACTGAAGTTGCAGGATCCGTATTGCCCTGCATGTTCCTATATTTCTCCGGAATCCAAACTGACCTCCTCTGATGATGACTTCAACCAGTAAACAAATAGTTGCGCCTATTAAAATTCCAACCCTCATATAAATTAAAACTTATTCTACTGAGTATCGGAAAAAGTGGAACATAAAAATATTTTCATATTTAATATTGGCATGTTAAACATAAGGCACTGTGTGTAAGTTATGTGTTACGTGCGAAGAGAACTGACACAGACTCATTACAGTCACCTATATTTAACAAATGTACATACGCAGGCAGCTATAAAACTTAGCGAAGGAAAGGTACCTGATGGCGCGAATGATGGGGAAAGGCTTTACAATTCGACTGCCGAACCTGTCCTTCGTGTTTTCCAGCCATTCATGTCGTACGACCTTACTTTACTTTTCACAGTAAATTTTTACATCTAACGTGCTGAATTAATGTTTCTGGTTAAGGTGGGCCTTGGGTGATATTTCACCACAATAGACCCATGGAGACTTAAGCGAAAACTTCATGTTTCAAATACATTTGTACTGCCCAGGACGATATTTGATTATGAAGTCAGTGTTTCCTCAAAACCTCACATTCGCAGTTATCTCTAAAACGGGTCCTTTGCAGATCCCACTTACTGGAACGTTTTTGCTTCAATCATCTTAAACTTTCACTTGTGTCAGTTTTCGATATTATTTGTGATACATGTTACGTACAGATTATGAACATTTTGGTCTTAAACTGATGCTTACCATACGGCATCGTAGACGGGAAGTATGCAACATAAATAAGTTTCAGTTTATCATTGGCACCGATTGTGAGCAGTATTTTAACTGTGGTCGAAGATATTTTCAGTTTCTGTAGAACATCGTAAATACAGCACTTCGCGAGAGCTCCACATCTACCCTCAGCTTCATTACCGCTGTCTTCTGATTCACTAATAGTGTTAGTATTGCAGGAGAACTAAATGGCATTACGGATGGCGAACTCAGCATTTAAAATGCTGTAATGTGATTTTATAAAGCGAATTGTACCGTTAATCAGGGAGAAACAGTAAACTGTATTAGATTTAATCTTGGTCTGTCTGCGTTCCGATGATAAGGAATCTCACGTAATCTTCCAATATCCACATGTGTCATGGATTTGTATTTACGAGGGCGTGCTGCAATGTAATGCTTTCGAATTTCTTCAGTGAAAGCACTTAAGACTTTCAAATAACACTAACGAAATTGACATTCTACATCTTTATTCTTCGTGTATACATACTGCAGCCCTCTGATGTTAGAGGGCTCCGAACTGTAGTGTGTAACATAGCGGTGTGTAACGTAACTGTAGTGAAGGAGAAAACTAGCAACACCAAAAATTAATTAATTAGAGTAATAAATTTTCGGGAAACGCGCTTGCATTGTTTCGCGTACCTGAAGATATGACATTTCTCTGCCTTTATATATTGTAATTGTTATATACATATATCGATGTATAATTGGTTTGTTTTGTAAATGCTATTTGTATTTTTACACTGGGTCTTGCCTAGGGAAAACTATGCTATCGAACGAATACATCTATAGGTGGTGTGGAGAACCAAAGTGTTTAGGATCTTTGGTAGTGTTAACTCTGCCACGTGGAGCGCGGGCAGAGCAGAGAGAATCTGGCTGGAGTAGGGCGGTGGAGCAGGTGTGTTGTGTGACGCTCCCGCGAGTTGCCGCGCTTTCGGGGTTTGGCAGCATGTAATTGCGCTCGACTTGATATGATAGTTTCTGACAGGGTGTCGCGGACGGGAAGCATTAGCTGGCTCACATCAAGAGCGCATTTCGCCTGGTGACCGTGTCGAGAAGAAGGCGCGCCAACATCCAGCTTCTGCAACAGCGACGGCCGACAATGAGTGACTGTCGCCACCTCCCCGACCGACGGCTTCAAACCTTCAATCAACCAACAAGGAAGATTGGAAGGACGTTAAGTTTTAGAACTGTATGGCAGACCTCAGCTTTTCAAACTATTCCATTAGCAAATTACAGCAACTTAGCATGAACCTTTGTTGCTCAATGTCCCAATTGCATTACCAAGGAGGGTCCCTTCCTTTTCCGGAATGAACTCGAGTGTCGCTGAAATTCAAACGCCAGCATTAAAGTAATGTCATTCCATTTCACTGCTTTAGTTTGAAAGTTCAGTTAAAGTATTCATAGCTGGCTACAATATTTAGATTACACAAGCACAAAATAAGAGTGCGAGTTTTGTTACCATATTTTAGCTTACCTGTGGCTGCAGCTCAGCTTGGTACGTACTAAAGTTTACTATTGTTAACTGTTCAGAATCATTTAATTCAAGTTCAAAGTTAAATCTGTTATTTCTAAATTGCGTAAATTCAAGTAGTTTTTGAAATGATTGTTGAGGTAGCCCAAGACTAACCTTATTTTACTGAATTTCGTAGTGCTTCAGAAACAAAGCTCACTATTAATTTCAGTCACTAAATTAACTTTCAATTTTCCGGTTTTCTTAATTCTTTTGCTAAATTAAGTCAGAGTGTAGCGAAATTTATTACTTCTGACAAACATTCAGCTTTCACACAACACGTGTCAACCTTCAGTTGCCACGCTTTTAGTGCCAATTTTATGTGCATTAATCTTTCATTTTCAGTTATTATAGTAGTTGTCCATAGGACTGGCGACCGTAATTTTCCCCAAATCTCAAATATCAAATTAACACCAATTAATTGTTAACGTAACGACCTCGCATTTACTTTCTTTATTAACTTTGCTCCTCTTCAAAATTAATTTCCACCAGTTTCATTTGCATTTTTCCTTTCATTTAGATGTAGCCCTTTCCTCCCTCTTTACCGACAGATTAACTCCGGTGACGATTGCTTTTCCCAAATTTCCATTAGGTACGCGCGGTTTAATTTTTCACTGTCATTAAGGTCGATAAGTGAGGGGGAGGTTACATACGTTCTCGTGATCACCGCTAACAGCAATCATGTACAGTGGCCACATTCCCGCCAAGTCTTTCTGCAATTCGCTGAGGGAACACCCGGCTTCTTGGAGCCATATTACACGACTCTTTCAAACTCAGGCGTTCTTGACTAAAATCAACTCACCACGAACGTTACAGCACGTATTTAAAGTCAACCTGATTTGCATCCTCATAGTAGCGATAAAAGCGCTACTTTTGTGTGACTGGAGTGAAATCGTACAGACATCACGTTTCAGATGTAGAAACACGCCTACAAACTTTCGTTTATGTTGCACAAATGCTTCTCACTGTTGCGATTTTCTCCCGTCGGCGCATGTCGATGCTTGAGGAACAGCGTGCTGTAATCGGGTTTCAAATTCGAAGAGTTCGTAGACAGATGGAGCTGCCCCTCCTTCAGCATTAAAGTAGAGACCACGCAAGAGCGCTGCGCCCTCTGTAAAAATCCGACACCTTGGGTTCACTATCGTCGATCATCCTCCATAATGTCCCTAAGTGAAGCCCCCCCCCCCCCCCCCCCCCCCGATTTACATCCGTCTCCAAAACTGAAAGTACACCTTCCAGGACCACTTTGATAATGATGAAGCGGTTCAAGCAGAAACACTAGATCGCGTGTTAAGACAAACATTCTATAGTGTCGGCCTCTAGCAACTGGTCGCTCGTTGGGAGGAAAGTGTTATTAGCCAGGGGGGACTACGTCTAGAAATAAATATGTATACATGAAGAATAAAGATGTAGAATGTTAATCAGGTTGGTTTTATTTTAAAAGCGTTAAGAGCCTTCACGTAAAAAATTAGTATCATTACTTTACAGTACGCCCTCGTACAATACCTCAGTGCAGGAACAAAGAAACAAGGTCTGGCTAAATTTCTTGCAGCCCAACAGACCTTTGCAATTCATTCTCAAATGTAAAAAGTAAGCTTAAGAATGGAGCAGTAGTCTAGGGGAATGCCGGCACGGCAGATCAGAGTGTTTGGTCAGAGGGCTGGCTGACTTCTGAAACAACAACAAAAAATTTAAAAAAATGAGGTAATCGATCACCGATGACCTTCAACAAGCGTCATGGAACGTTCGCCCCGAACAATAACGAGCAAAATAAGATTTTTTTTTTTTAAAAAAAGGGGGGGGGGGGGGTAGCGTCTTTGATTCATAATCAAAAACGTCCTCGGTTACGGGTTCGAATCCCGCTGCTCCTTAAATTTCGATTAAAAATCAGCATCGGCGGCCGAAGACTTCCGGCAATAAGGAGTCATCCTCATTCTGCCAACGGCCTTGTCAAAGAGGGTGGAGGAGTGGCCAGAGGTTCAGGGCACACTCTTGTTCTAGGGGTGGGAAACTGCCCCTGAAGGCGGAAGAATGAGAAATGATCAACTGCGTGAGGATGGAGAAGGCAATGGGAACCGCTGCATTAAAGACACGTAACGTGTATCCACAGGACATGTGGCCTGTAATTGTGAAGTGTCATGATGATCTCTCCATTGGCAACAGATTCCGGAATGGTCCCCCATTCGGATCTCCGGGGAGGGGAGTGCCAAAGGGAGGAGGTTGGGGGTGGGTGTTACCATGAGAAAAAAATTGAATAATCACCGAAAGAAAAAATGCTACGAGTCGGAGCGTGGAATGTCAGAAGCTTGAACGCGGTAGCGAAACTAGAAAATCTGAAAGGGGAATACAAAGGCTCAATCTAGATATAGTAGTGGTCAGTGAAGTGAAGTGGAAAGAAGACAAGGATTTCTGGTCAGATGATTATTGGGTAATATCAACAGCAGCAGAAAATGGTATAACGGGAGTAGGATTCGTTATGAATATGAAGGTAGGGCAGAGGGTGTGTTACTGTGAACAGTTCAGTGACAGGGTTGTTCTAATCAGAATCGACAGCAGACCAACACCGACAACGATAGTTCAGGTATACATGCCGACGTCGCAAGCTGAACATGAAGAGAGAGAGAGATAGCGTATGAGGATATCAAAAACGTAATACAGTATATAAAGGAATATGAAAATCTAATAGTCATGGGAGACTGGAATGCAGTTGTAGAGGAAGGAGGAGAAGAAAAGGTTACAGGAGAATATGGACTTAGGACAAGGAATGATAAAGGAGAAAGAGGAATTGAGTTCTGTAACAAGTTTCAGCTAGTAATAGCGAATACCCTGTTCAAGAATCACAAGAGGAGAAGATATACTTGGAAAAGGCCGGGTGATACGGGAACATTTCAGTTATATTACATCATGGTCAGACAGAGATTCCGAAATCAGATACTGTATTGTAAGGTGTACCCAGTAGCAGATATAGACTCACATCACAATATAGTAGTGATGAAGAGTAGGCTGAAGTATAAGACATTAGTCAGGAAGAATCAATATGCAGAGAAGTGGGATACGAAAGTACTAAGGAATGACGAGATACGATGAAGTTCTCTAAGGCTATAGATACATCAATAAGGAATAGCTTCGTAGATAATATAGTTGAAGAATAATTGACATCTCAAAAAAGGGCCATCACAGAAGTTGGGAAGGAAAACATAGATACAAAGAAGGTGACTGACAAGAAACCATGGGTAACAGAAGAAATACGTCAATTGATCGATGAAAGGAGGAAGTACAAAAGTGTTCCGGGAAACTCAGGAATACAGAAATAGTAGTCACTGAGGAATAAAATAAATAGGAAGAGCAGGGAAGCTAAGACGAAATGGCTGCAGGAAAAATGTGAATACACCGAAAAAGAAATGATTGTCGGAAGGACTTGACTCAGCATACAGGAAAATCAAAACAACCTTCGGTGACATTAAAAGCAAGGGTGATAACATTAAGAGTGCAACGGGAATTCCATTCTTAAACGCAGAGGAGAAAGCGGATAGGTGGAGAGAATACACTGAAAGTCTCTATGAGGGTCAAGATTTGTCTAATGTGATAGAAGAAGAAACAGGAGCCGATTTAGAAGAGTTAGGGGATCCAATATTAGAATCAGAATTTAAAAGAGGACTTAAGATCAAATAAGGCAGAAGAGATAGATAGCATCCAATCAGAATTTCTAAAATCATTGCGGGAAGTGGTAATAAAACGACTTTTCACGTTGGTGTGTAGAATGTATGAGACTGGCGAAATACCGTTTGATTTTCGGAACAGGACCGTCCACACATTCCCGAAGACGGCAAGAGCTGACAAGTGCGAGAATCATCTCAGAATGAGCTTAACACCTCATGCATCCAAGTTGCTCACAAGAATAAGATACAGAAGAAAGGAAAAGAAAATAGAGGATGCGCTAGATGATCAGTTTGGCTTTAGGAAATGCAAAGATAAGAGAGAGTCTCGAAAATGTGTTCGACAATGTAAAATGGTGCAAGATGTTCGAAATTCTGAAAAGAAGTAGGGGTAAACTATAGGGTGAGACGGGTCGCGTACAATATGTACAACAAGCAAGAGAAATAATAAGAGTAGACGACCAAGAACGAAGTGCTCTTATTAAAAAGGGAGTAAGAGAAGGATGTAGCTTTTCTCCCCCACTGTTCGATCTTTACATCGAGTAAGCGATGATGGAAATAAAAGAAAGATTCAGGAGTGGAAAAAAACTCAAGGTGAAAGGCTATCAATGATACTATTCGCTGATGACATTGCTATCTTGTGTGAAAGTGAAGAAGAATTACATGATCTACTGAACGGAATAAACAGTCTAATGAGTACAGAGTATGGATTGAGTGTAAATCGAAGAAAGACGAAGGAAATGAGAAGTAGTAGAAATGAGAACAGCGAGAAACTTAACATCAAGATTGATGGTCACGATGTAGTTGAAGTTAAGGAATTCTGCTACCTAGGCAGGAAAATAACCAATGACGGACGGAGCAAGGAGGACATCAAAGGCAGACTAGCAAGGGCAAGAAGGGCATTCCTGTCCAAGAGAAGTCTACTAGTATCAAACACAGACCTTAATTTGATGAAGGAATTTCTGTGATTGTAGGTCTGGAGCACAGCACTGTATGTCAGTGAAACATGGGCTGTGGGAAAACCGTTACAGAAGAGAATTTGAGATGTGGTGCTACAGACGAATCTTGAAAATTAGGTGGAGTGAGAAGGTGAGGAGTGTGGAAGTTTTGCGCAGAGTCGGAGACGAAAGGAATATGTGGAAAATTCCGACAAGGAGAAGAGACAGGATGATAGGACATCCGTTAAGACAGCAAGAAGTGACCTCCATGTTACTACAGGGAGCTTTAGAGGGCTAAAACTCAGAGTAAGGCAGAGATCGGAATACATCCAGCAAATAATTGAGGGCGTAGGTTGCAAGCGCTATTCTGAGATGAAGAAGTTAGCACAGGAGATGAATTCTGGCGGGCCGCTGCAAACCAGTCAGAAGATTGATGATGGAAAAAAAAAAGGTTAAGGAGAAGCCGGGCGTTCACACTCGAAAGGCCACGTGACTGCAGACCCAGCACTCTCAGTGTTGGACAATGAGGTCCACATATAACCCGTATGTCAACACACGGACGCCTTGCAGTTGCTGCAATCTGGGACTACTTCCAAGACTCTCTTATAGTACTGCCAGCCATAGGAATGACCCGCATTTCATTAGTTGATTCCGCTCTAGCTTCTGACCGTGTGAGGCCAACTTCGTGTATGCTGCTTTGCAATACCAGAGTTTTCACCTTCTCTTTCTATTTTTTTTTTGAGTCATCAGTCCTTTGACTGGTTTTATGCGGCCCACCACGAATTCCTCTCCTGTGCCAGCTTTTTCATCTCAGTGTACCACTCGCAACCGACGTCCTCGGTTATTTGCTGGATGTATTCCAATCTGTGTCTTCTCCTACAGTTTTTATCTTCTGCAGGTCCCTCTACCGCTATAGAGGCTATTCTCCGACGTCTTGACAGACTTACTGCCATCCTGTTTCTCCTTCTTGTCAATGTTCTCCATATGTTCCTTTCCTCGACGAGCATTCTTGAGGACGACGGTTCAAACACGCTTCCGCCCATCCTGATTTAGATTTTCTGTGATTTCCTTACATCGCTTAAGGCAAATACTGGGATGGTTCCTTCGTAAGGGCACGGCCGCTTTCGTTCTCCATTCTTCCCAAATCCGAGCTCATGCTCTGTCTCTAATGACCTCGTTATCGACGGGACATTAAATAGCAATCTCCTCCTCCTCGCTACTCGCCAGTTCTGCGGAGACGCTTATCAGTCCATCTAGTTTTCTACATTCTTCTGTAGAAACAGGTCTCAAATGATTGAATTTCCTCATTTAGAGGTTACTGAAGGGTTATCTGTGTTATTCGTTAAAAACCATTCAACAGCGAAGATCGAACAAATTGTTTCTTTATTTAAGACAACCGGTTTCAGCAGACCTTGCTTTCATCTTCAGACATTAAAAATCTTTTCGTTGTAAGAGATGTTCATTTTACGCTGAACCTCACTCACAAGGTGTCAAGTGGATAAAAATCAGACCATTATAAAGGGCTTGTTTTCACTAAAATATTTAAAAACATTTAGCACTCGTATTAGGTACCTTATATACCATTCAAAGTGGATTCGCACCGTTTGGAATATGTGCAGCATATGTAAGAAGATGTGCTATGCGTACCGTGAAAAAGCATCTGTAAGCATTTTGTATATGGACATGGCCTTTTGTACAAGGTGTTTTATGTTTTTAAATATTTTAGCGATGACAAACCTTTTATAGTGCACTGATTTTTATCCACTTGACATCTTGTGCGCTAGGTTCAGCGTAAAATGAACATGTTTTACAACGAAAAGGACTTTAAGACCTGAAGATGACAAACGTCTGTTGAAACCAGTTGTCTCAATTAAAGAAATATTTTATATATTGGCTGTGGAATGGTTTTGAACATCTCAAATGCTTTGATTCTCTTTTGTTCCGGTTTTCCCACAGTTCATGTTTCATTACCATACAATGCTGTGCTCCAAACGTCATATATTCTCAGAAATATTTTCCTCAAATTAAGGGGTATGGTTGATACCAGTAGGTTTCTCTAGACCAGGAATTCCCTTTTTGCCAGTGCTAGTCTGCTTTTATGTCATCTTTGCTCTCTCCATCATGCTTTATTTTGCTGCCTAGATAGCAGAATTCCTTAATTTCGTCTACTTCAAGATTCCCAATTCTGCTGTTAATCTTCTCGATGTTTTTATTTCTGTTCTTCTCGATGTTTTTATTTCTGTTACTTATCATTACTGTCTTCTTTCTTCGATTTACTCTCAATCCACATCCTGCTCTCAATGGACTGTTTACTACATTCAACAGGTACTGTAAGTCTTCTTCACTTTCACTCAGGATAGCGAGGTCATCAGCGAATCTTATCATTGATATCCTTTCATCTTGAATTTTAATTCCACTGTTGAACCTTTCTTTTATTTCTATCATTGTTTCTACAATGTATATATTGGACAGAAGGGACGAAAGACTACGCCCCTGTCTTACATCCACTCCGTCTTCCAGTCTTATGGTTCCCTCTTGGTTCTTGCACATATTTTGCATTAGCTCTTTCCCTATAGTTTACCCCTGTTTTTCTCCGAATTTCGAACATCGTGCACCATTCGACGTTTTTGAACGCTTTTTTCAGGGCGACAAGCCCCACGAACGTATCTTGATTTTTCTTCAGTCTTTCTTCCAGTATCAAGCTCAAAGTCAGTACTTCCTCTCTGCTGCCTTTATCTGTCCTGAAGCCTAACTGATCGTCTTCTAACAGATCCTCGACTTTCTTTTTTATTCTTAATACATTGCCAGCAGCTTGGATACATGCGCTGATAAGCTGATTGTGCGATAATTCTTTGCATTTTTCAGCTATAGCTATTTTCTGAATTGTGCGGATGATGGTTTTCCGATATTCAAATGGTATATTGCCGGACTCATAGTTTCTACACACCACAGTAAATGATTTTAGGAATTCTGTCTTATTTGATCTTAAGTCACCCAATGGTCTTCACTTCTGATTCTAATACTTGATCCCCTGTCTTTCCTATAGACCACTGTCTCTTCATGTATCTCATCATCAGACAAGTCCTCCCCTCTAGGGGCCTGTAATGTACTCTTTCAGGATTATTCTTCGATTTTACTTGCAAATCGGTGACACCGACTTTTACGAAAGACTCGTGTCATCCGCAGATTAAGGAACAGTTTCACCTCAAATTTCACTGAGTGTTAGCTGCGTGTATAATACAAGACTAACTCAAAATTTAACTTCGAGCATGCCGTGTATTTCCCTGTATTTCTTTTGGAATGTATTTGTTTCGATTACCCAAAAAAATTTCTGAAACCCTTTGTCTAGATATTCTTTTCTGCTCTCTGTTAAGTCTAAAGTTACCCAGTTCTGGTACATTAAGTTTTGACACTTAGAGAAGCTATCGCTCCTGCAGCTAGAAAACTAGAAATTTTTATCATGATCTTGTAAATACTGTTTTGCAGTGTAATAATTTCCATATTCCATTAAGTTTCGGGATTGCAGCCAGATGATGTCAACTTCTTGTCACAATATTTCGGCTGCACTTTACAAACCTAGCAATGTGAACTACCAATCTCCAGTGTAAGGCACTCACCTGAAAACGGCTCAATATTTGTCAACGGAAATATCGCGGAAAGTGGCAAGTCGAAGTCAGTAGAGGATAATGTTCATTTCATTGATGACTCTTAGAAGAATGGAGCTGGCCGGTACTGGTCTCCGACATGCACACCGCCACAGAACATTCCAGTGTTACTGCAAGGACAGAGCGTTGATGTGGTGTATAAGAAGCTAACGATTCCTCCCAGTGCTCTACTGTTCTTCACCTCAACTTATAGTCTGGAACTTCCTGACAGATTAAAACTGTGTGCTGGACCGTGGTTCGAACAAGGGACCTTTGCCTTTCGCGGAGAAGTGCTCTATCATTTGAATTACCCAAGCACGACTCACGCCCCGTCCTCACAGCTTCACTTCCGCTAGTACCTCGTCTCCTACCTTCCAAACTTCACAGAATCTCTCTTGCGAAACTTGCTGAACTACCACTCCTGGAAGAAAGGAAGTTTCGCAAGAGAGCTTCTGTGAAGTTTGGAAGGTAGGAGACGAGGTAATGGCGGAAGGGAAGCTCTGAGTACTGGGCCTGAGTCGTGCTTGGGTAGCTCGGATGGTAGAGCAGTTGCCCGCGAAAGGCAAAGGTTCCGAATTCAAGTCTCGGTCGGGCACACAGTTTTAATCTGCCAGGAAGCTTCATATCAGCGCACAATCCGGTGCAGAGTGAGAATTACATTCTGGGAACTTATAATTTAACAGCTAGCAGTTCAAAGCACTTAATTATTGGAATAGAAGCATAAGTGGACAATTATTGGCGTGTTATGTTGGAGAATGAAAATGTATCGAGAAGTGTTAAAGCGTGGCTTACAGAGTTGAAATGGGATGACTACATGTGGAATTTGGACAGGTATAGTATGCACATCCCCACATAGACAAGTTTCATGAATCTGAAAGAGAGTATTCCAGTTAACATTGTCAAAAGCTTTCTCTAAGTCTACAAATGCTAGAAACGTAGGTTTGCCTTTTGTTGATCTTTCTTCTAAGCTAAGTCGTAAGGTTAGTATTGCCTCACGTGTTCCAACATTTCTTCGGAATCCAAACTTATCTCCCCCGAGGTCCGCTTCTACCAGTTTTTCCATTCGTCTGTAAAGAATTCGCGTTAGTATTTTGCAGCTGTGACTTATTAAACTGATTGTTCGGTAATTTTCACATCTGTCAACACCTGCTTTCTTTGGGATTGGAATTATTATGTTCTTCCTGAAGTCTGAGGGTATTTCGCCTGTCTCATACATCTTACTCACCAGATGGTAGAGTTTTGTCATGACTGGCTCTCCCAAGGCCGTCAGTAGTTCTAATGGAATGTTGTCTACTCCCGGGGCCTTGTTTCGACTCAGGTCTTTCAGTGCCCGGTCAAACTCTTCACGCAGTATCTTATCTCCCATTTCGTCTTCATCTACATTCTCTTCCATTTCCATAATATTGTCCTCAAGTACATCGCCCATGTATAAACCCTCTATGTACTCCTTCCACCTTTCCGCCTTCCCTTCTTTGCTTAGAACTGGCTTTCCATCTGAGCTGTTGATATTCATACAAGTGGTTCTCTCCAAAGGTCTCTTTAGTTTTCCTGTAGGCAGTATCTATCTTACTCTTAGTGAGATAAGCCTCTACATCCTTACATTTGTCCTCTAGCCATCCCTGCTTAGCCATTTTGCACTTCGTGTCGATCTCATTTTTGAGACGTTTGTATTCCTTTTTGCCTGCTTCGTTTACTGCGTTTTTATATTTTCTCCTTTCATCAGTTAAATTCAATATTTCTTCTGTTACCCAAGGATTTCTATTAGCCCTCGTCTTTTTACCTACTTGATCGTCTGCTGCCTTCACTACTTCATCCCTCAAAGCTACCCATTCTTCTTCTACTGTATTTCTTTCCCCCATTCCTGTCAATTGTTCCCTTATGCTCTCCCTGAAACTCTCTACAACCTCTGGTTCTTTCAGTTTATCTAGGTCCCATCTCCTTAATTTAGCACCTTTTTGTAGTTTCTTCAGTTTTAATCTACAGTTCATAACCAATAGATTGTGGTCATAGTCCACATCTGCCCCTGGAAATGTCTTACAATTTAAAACTTGATTCCTAAATCTCTGTCTTACCATTATATAATCTATCTGAAACCTTTTAGTATCTCCAGGATTCTTCCATGTATACAACCTTATTTTATGATTCTGAAACCTAGTATTAGCTATGATTAAGTTATGCTCTGTGCAAAATTCTACCAGACGGCATTTCTTCCCCCCAACCCATATTCTTCAGAGCTAGTTGGCATATAAATTTGTACTACTGTAGTAGGTGTGGGATTCGTATCTATCTTGGCCACAATAATGCGTTCACTATGTTGTTTGTAGTAGCTGACCCGCACTCCTATTTTTTTTATTCATTATTAAACCTACTCGTGCATTACCCCTATTTGATTTTGTATTTATAACCCTGTATTCACCTGACCAAAAGTCTTGTTCCTCCTGCCACCGAACTTCACTAATTCCCACTATATCTAACTTTAACCTATCCATTTCCCTTTTTAAATTTTCTAACCTACCTGGCCGATTAAGGGGTCTGACATTCCACGCTCCGATCCGTAGAAAGCCAGTTTTCTTTCTCCTGATAACGACGTCCACTTGATTAGTCCCCGTTCGGAGATCCGAATGGAATACTATTTTACCTCCGGAATATTTTACCCAAGAGGACGCCATCATCATTTAAGCATACAGTAAAGCTGCATGCCTTCGGGAAAAATTACGGCTGTAGTTTCCTCTTGCTTTCAGTCGTTCGCAGTACCACAACAGCAAGGCCATTTTGGTTAATGTTACAAGGCCAGATCAGTAAATCATCCAGAATGTTGCCCAAGCAACTACTGAAAAGGCTGCTGCCCCTCTTCAGGAACCACACGTTTGTCTGGCCTCTCAACAGATACCTCTCCGTTGTGGTTGCACCTACGGTACGGCCATCTGTATCGCTGATGCACGCAAGCCTCCCCACCAACGGCAAGGTCCATGGTTCATGGGGGGGAGGGGGGGGGGGGTTATAAACTATCGTTAATTAAATATGACATGGTACAAATATCTTTGTGCAGGCAGTGTGATTAATTTTTTGCGTGTGTGTGAATGACTGAGTCATGAAGGAGGCAGACTAAATGTAAGGCCACGTTGCTGCCAAGGATTACCTGATCATTTTGGGTGATCAGGCCCATCCCATGCGACAATGTTTGTTCCTCAATGGTGATTCTGCGTTCCAACACGACAGCGCCCCTGTTCTCACAGATAACATTGTCCGGGACTGGTTTCGGGAGCACAAGGATGCTGGTCACCATGGTCACCAGACTCAACATTATTGAGCCTTTGAGGTCTACTTTGGAGAGAAGCATACGTGATAGCTATCCACCTCCTTGATTGTTAACTGACCCACTATTTTGCGGGGAGAATGGAATAGGGTCCCCTTGAAAACTCTACCATCTGTATTTATCCAGTCCGAAACAGCTGGAAGCTGTTCTAAATGTCAAAGGTTTTCTTACACCACATTGGGCATGGTAATGTGTAGTGTTTGATGTTTCCAAATTTTTTGGTCCAGTCCATATACAGTCATGATTTACTCTGTTTGCCTCGATTTCAACCTTTCCTTAATTGAAATTTGGAAGGCCTGTCGAAAATCCTTAACAAAAAAGTACAGTCTGCGTTGCATGTTCCTGAAGTAGACAGACTCCTGATCTAACCATTATCAGTAATTCAATGGTCAGTTACCAAAAACGAATAGCGCTCCTTACGTGTATGAAATTTTTCTTCGAAGCACTGCAAATGCCATTGTATCTACATGCCTTTATGCTTTCATTCCCTCTTACAAGGTCAGTAAGAGGTGACTGACACTAACGACAAGCGACTAATACACTTTCTGATTGATACGCAGCACATATACAAGTAAATTACATTTTGATCCAATTGTGAGTACGCAAATCCTCGACGATGGTTAACTCATACAAGTCGCATTGACGTCGTCAACGAAAAAATTTCTCAATATAGAGTAAAGAAGTGACCTAGATATTGTACGCTAATGAAAAACTTTTGGATCCTAACAACAGTATGAAATTAATTATACATGTGAGAGTGATGATTCTAAAATAATTTAGTGGTCCGTACTCTTCATGAAATCCACTGTACATGCCTTCAAATATAACCAAATGCCACACAAAAGAATGACACGAATGACAGTTTATACCACAGAGACGTTATTAAAATGAGCACAGTGTAATGTATATGTACTCAACATCAAATTGGGATTGTCACAAAACTTCATAACGAAATACCAGAAAGGTTTCGGCCCGCTGTCATACTAATAACAAACAATTTGTATGTTGCAAAATATCAAGGCCCATTGCAATGAAGGTGTAATATCATGAGGATAGTTTTGTAGTTGTATGATCAAGCATTTATGAGGTGAGTCGTAGTGTGAGAGAATTACATTGGTAAATCTATTGAATGTATTCACATTACGAGCGGATTTTATCTGCAGAAAAGATTTAAACAGTCTGATTTCCAAATCATTATGTTTGTAATAGAGCAGTCACAATAGGACGATATACTTCAAGTACTGAAGATGTGAGGATTGATTGTGTAATTAAAAATTTAATGTCCATAAGGATGTATAAAAATTAATAATATATGCAAGAAAAAAAGGAAGTTTGTTTCTGTAAATATTTCAAACTCTCCTCGAAACACTTCACAAAAGAATATTTCGGTAGGGAGAAGTTCTAGGTCTGGGGCTACAGATAATCCCTCCATGAAAGCAGACAGCGACTGTGTGTGTGTGTGTGTGTGTGTGTGTGTGTGTGTGTGTGTGGTGAGGGCGGGGGTGAGGGGGGGTAGAAGGAAAGAGGGATACTAGTTTCATACCTGATTGAATAAAAACATGCTAAGACGTCTTACAGCCCTCCACCCAGTTTCAACTGCCGTTACTGCACTGTGCTACGTAACAGTTAGTTTATCTATCCCGTTTCTAGAGTTGTCTAACATGTAATTAGTAGTAAGACGCATTTGGTTTTATTTTATAATTTGTGTCTCCTTTTTCAGCCTTTATAAGCGTAGTACAAACACTTTTAGGTTTGCTGACGCATTTATGTAGCGTAGCATTCACCATGTTGCCAACTATGTGTTTGTTTAATTCGCGTTTTTTTTATGTAGCTGTTATGACCATTGACATTACCTTAGATATATTCCGGAATGACTACTTCACTTAAACACTTCGTGTTGAATGTGATCGCAAGAACTGTTTTGAACAACTTGTTATTTGTGCTTTCTGTAGGTGTGTAAAACTCTAAACACCTGGCGAGGTAATGTTAACATTATTTTACACATATAAATTGAGTTACATGAATTACCAGAAGAAAAACAGCAGCCAACCACGTTTTGTAAATCTTTATTTGATGACAAGGCGCGTTTCTGTGTTTCACGCATCTTTAACCGCCATCATACACGGTTATCTTATTCCGTATAACATTTTTATCAGCTGTATCTTCAAACTCTCACTAGAATCAGCTGACCAAACTGAAGCACTAAACACCATTAAAAATTACTCGCAATACTGGCTACAGCCCAAAATTAATAAATGAATTAAATATTGAAATAAATTCCAACATAACCAATAATAAAAAGAGAGCAACACCGCATCACAAGTAACACAAAAATATCTGATTAAGTCACATTTAGGAAACCTTTGTTTAAAGGAGCATCCCTTTTTTAAGGAACTAAATCAGTACATGAAAATCAGCTTTTGCACAAATTACAAAATATAGAACAAAGTCATTCTGAGTATAAAAAAAAGAAAAGGAAATCCATACAGTGAAACAGGAGTATACAAGTTTATCTGCATTTGATGTGTGAGGATGTACATATGCCAGACGAGAATAAATTGCAATGCATGATTCCACGAACATATGGACACACTTGGTTTAAACAACCTAAACAGATCTACCTTTTCCATACATGTTGATGAATATCAAGTGACTGACATAGCTTAATGTCTATAAACACTGTACGTGGCAACAGTGGTAGAAAATAGACCTACTCCAAGATCTAGAAATTTATTTTCAGAAGTGCATATCCATGAGCGACATCCTAAATGATCGCACACACTTACCCAAGAAAACGTTGCTAAAAATTACCATAAAATACTTATAGAACCTAAACATCAATTGCTGCCCTGGAAAAAAATATAATAATCATAATAATAATAATCAATAAAAGACAGTAACCTTCTATTCTCCTCCCTAATGAGACAACTAAATACCTGTATATAACATAAGGCAATAACTTCTTGCGTTATTCATTCTGAAATGTTATGCCACTAAATCAGCCTATTAACTATGTGTAAAGCATTTGGTATCAACACTTGTAGGGGGAAAGAGACAGACCATTCCACTTTTAGTAACATTAAATATAAGTTATAAGAAATATATTTTGAAACAACGACCAGCCACAAGTTAGGATTAAAAAATTTTATTTAAATAATATTATTACCGATTTTAGATTTCTTCTTCGGATGGCTGTTACAGAATATCTTTCTTTTTTCCTGCAGGGGTCTAGTTTTCTAATCGTTATTGGGTTTGTGTGGTTATGTACACTGAGGCGGCAAGAGTCATGAGATACCTCCTACACACCGTGTCGAACCTTCTTTTGCACGGCGTAGTGGAGCATCTGGACGTGGCATGGATTCGACAAGTCTTGAAAAATCCCTCCAGAAATGCTGAGCAGTGCTGCCTCTAGAGTCGTTCACAACTGCGAAAGTGTTGGCGGTGCAGGACGTCTCGATTACATCCCATAAATGTTCTGTGGATTCATGACGGCCGATCTGGGTGGCCAAATCGTTCGCTCCGACTGTCCAAAATGTTCTTCAGACAAATCGTGAACAATCGTGGCCTGGTGATACGGCGCACTTGCATCCATATGAATACCACCGTCGTGTGAGAACATGAAGTTGATGAATGGCGGCAAATGGCCTCCAAGTAGTCGAACATAGCCATTTCCAGTTGATGATCGGCTCAGTTGGACCAGAGAACCTGACCCATTCCATGTAAACATAGCCCACAGCATTATGGAACCACGACCATCTTGTACAGTGCATTATTGACAACTTGGGTGAGCGCCACGTTCGGACACTGCCAACTGAAATCGGGACTAATCTGACAAGGCCACGACTTTCCAGTCGTTTAAGAGTCCAAGCGATATGGTCTGGAGCTCAGGAGAGGAGCTTCAGGCTGTGCCGTGCTGTTAGCAAAAACTCTAGCGTTGGTCGTCAGCTGCCATAACTGATAACGCGCAATTTCGCCACCTGTTCTAAATAGTATGTTCGTCGTACGTTCCACATTGATCCACGCCGTTATTTCACGCAGTGTTGCTTCTCTGTTATCATTGACTACCATACGCAAACACCGCTGCTCTCAGTCGTTAAGTGAAGGCCGTTGACCTCTGCGCTGTCCGTGGTGTGAAGGTGATGCCTGATATTTGGTATTATCGGCACGCTTTTGACACTGTGGATTTCGGAATACTGAATTCCCTAATGGTTTCAGAAATGGAATGTCCCATGCATCTAGCTCCACTCTCAGTCTCTCTCTCTCTCTCTCTCTCTCTCTCTCTCTCTCTCTCTCTCTCTCTCTCTCTCTCTCTCTCTCTCTCTCTCTGTGTGTGTGTGTGTGTGTGTGTGTGTGTGTGTGTGTGTGTGTGTGTGTGTGTGTGTGTGCATATCGTTATCCCGTGACTTTCGTTACCTTAGTGCGCATTTGTGTGTGAAAGATTCGTCATGTATTTGTTCAAATGGTTCAAATGGCTCTGAGCACTATGGGACTTAACTGCTGAGGTGATCAGTCCCCTAGAACTTAGAACTACTTAAACCCAACTAACCTGAGGACATCACACACATCCATGCCCGAGGCAGGATTCGAACCTGGGACTGTAGCGGTGGCGCGGCTCCAGATTGTTGCGCCTAGAACTGCTCGGCCACGTCATGTATTGGTCTTGGAACTTTAAAATTCCCTCATTTTGGCACATGGCTTATGCAAGTGCTACTAAAACCTCTGTAAACTGGTTGGATATCCAACGTTTTATGGCAACAGACACGGGCAACATTTGCAAGTTCGCGAATTAGTTACACCATTGCACAAAAGACAACTACAAAACCAGGTCCCGGCACGAAATCATGTAAATTATAAGAGCTATCTCTCGACGGATTTGTAAAAAAATTCGAAACCAGCAATGGTTTGACTTGTATAAACTTTTTTAAGCCTTACGTATGGCTGTTTGCTGTTTTATAATAGGAATCTTACAATTACACTACAACCACGGTCCTCATAATGAGTGTTTTCGATAACATAGCAATATGAAATGACATTATCGTATGGCACTGCCGGTCGGAAAGCCCCATCCGGGGAAGTTCGGCCGCTGAGTGTGAGCCTTATTTCATTCGATCTCACACTGGGCGGCTCTCGTGCCGGTGATGAGGCTGAAATGATGACGAGAACAACACAACACAACAGTCCACGAGCGGAGGAAGTCTCCAACCAGGCCGGTAATCGAATGCGGGCCCGCTGCATGGTAGGCAAGCACCTAGCCACTGCGCTAAGCACGCGGATACGTAGCAATATAATTTAGTAATCATTCTGTCATTCTTAGTCAGTTCTATTCAGACGGGCAAATAACGATCATGTTCATTTCTATAGTCATTTTACATCTAAAAAGAAAAAGAGCGTGTCAGTCATTACAGAACACACACAGTATACTGAGAAAATTTTTAGTCATATGGGAACAAGTGTGTCATTTTCTGACGAACAGTATTAAGTCTACGAGCCCAACTGTCGTCGTCAGAAACAGTTTTGTAATATGTAAGAAAACAGTAACTTGACTTTAGTGGTAAATTACGATATAAACAAGGGCATTGGTGAAAGTAACGGTGAATGCTGCTCTGTACCGGTGCGCTAGTGAACCTGAGTCTCTGTACGTCCATCTTTCCAGAGACGGTTGTGGGACTCGGCTGTTCGTTGCAGGATGTCAAATCGAACACCTTTCAACCGTCTAGTTTCCAAACTTATCAGGCTACTAGTTTCGGCGATTTACTACGCCATCTTCAGGTCGCTGACCAACGTGTAGGAAGGTCCACCTCGATTCTGGTCAAAATAAGGACCAGGCTTCAAATACTGCTATCTGCAGATTTCTGCTTGCTATAGCGACCACTTCAACCATCATTTGCTGAGCAATGAAATTGGAAATTAGACGGTTGAAAGGTGTTTCATTTGACTTCTGTAGTGAATCTGACAGTGATTGTGTTAAGCATTTGCTGGATCTGCGTTTTTTGTACTTCAGTTCACATGCAATGAAGACAACTTTCGTCAAGTTTACAGAATTGCAAAATTCGGAAATTCAGAAAAAAGAAGCGATTTCGTAAAAGCCAGAAATCGCACAAGATTAATGTGCAACTATGATTTCTTCGACTTTAACATCCGCTAACAACCAGAGAAAAGGCAGTCGACTTCAGAACATGTAAATTGTCACGCCGTTTTTTGTATTTAAAGGTTGTCGAGTTACAAAAAGTGAGCAAATATTCTACTTGAGAGCGTTGGGTGAGGACGAAATATCTCTCCAACGTAAACGTAGACAGTAATAACTGATTTAGGAACCATATTTTGAAGCTTCAAAGGCCACAAATCAACAGAAGATGTGTCGATCTGAGCACCGAATATGTGGCACGCACAGTTTGTAAAATAATTATAGTAATTACAGTAATAATAATAATAATAATAATAATAAACAAATTAAATCTTACTGAACGGTTCGATGATGATCTTTACCGGCCAAACCATTCTAACAACAAGATCATGTTCGGCCGCGTCGAAGCATGATTTCAAAGACAACACTAAAAATATAGAAGTAGTTACGGTCTGGTAGTGTACTTCACAGAGCAGGCTCTTCTGCAGCACTCGTAGGATCGTCGAGTTGTATGACTTCGCTAAGGAGGCCGTAGATGCTGTCCGCTACGTGTAACCTACGTACACGGATTTACCGACAAGCGAAATACAGGGTGAGCACAAAGTCTTGCCCTGATTATAAAAATTAATAACAGAATAACTGTTTGACATAAGTTACATTTGATGCCGTTACGTAGGTTAGTGTTACTACTTTTTTTTAAGACCACTTACGTTAGTGAACCTCAACGTGTGCTCCCTTGGTAGTTCGGAAAATGTCGAGGCTGTATTCCAGTTACCGCCAGGTTTTCGTAACATGTGCTCTGTCACAGTACCCACAGCAGCTGATATCCTAGCCTTCAGTTCGTCGACGTCAGCAACTGGTGTGACGAATACTATGTCCTTGATATAGCCCCAGAATAAAAGTTAAGGGGCGTAATATCTGGAGAGCGGGGTGGCGGGGGGGTTGCGCCGTTCCTTCCAGTCCACCGATCCGGACATTACTACCCTCTTCAGACATTAAGCCCCTTGACTTTTTTCTGGGGCTATATCAAGAACAGAGTCTTCGTCAAACCAGTATCTGACATCGACGAAAGGCTAGGATACAAGCTGTTGTGGGTCCTGTGGCAAAACACATGTTACGAAACACCTGACCTGAACTGGAATACCGCCTCGACGTTCTCCGCGCTACCAAGGGAGCACACGTTGAGGTTCACTAACGTAAGTGGTCTAAAAAAAAAAAAAAAAAAAACAAAAAAAAAACCTAGTAACACTAACCTGTGTAACGGCATCAAATGTAAAATATAATGCGAACGGTTATTCTGTAATAAATTGTTATAATCAGGGCAAGACTTAGTGCTCATCCTGTATGTTTGTTGGTCAAGGAAACCAACGGACCAATAATGGACGACATAGTGTTGCGTTGGAGCACGACCGCCTTAGCTGTGCACCACACACTGCGGACAAAGTATCAGATACGCTTCTGTCCTCCTCTTTCTTTCCTTCGCTTCCTGCCCTTCATTCCTTCTAGAGGACGGTGGGCCGTACCTGATTACTTATTTTGCTTGCCTCTGTGGTGCCTCGTGTAAGTGCTTCTGCTCCGTTTCCTCCGTTTCCGCTTCATACGAACATCGCTAAAAATGGATCGTGATGCGAGTAATTACTATCAATTTTTTTGAAGATGTGTCTATGCATGTAATCCTGAAGTCAAATTTCTGCTTCATGCCTCATTCGGAAACATGTTTCAGGAGAAAGTTATTCATTTTTAGGGTTCCGTGCTGGGGTCTGTAAAAGCGCAACCCATATGGGAATGGTTTCCTGTCCGCCTGTCAGTCTCTTTGTCTATCTTTCTGTCCGACTGTTAAGAATCCTTTTTGATCAGGAACTGACAAACGTATAAATTTCAAACTAAGGTCTGTGGTCCCTTAGGAGTGTAAAAAATTTAAGCTTCAAAGTCACTTCAATCAGAAGGTACGGCTGTTTATTTCACACACTTTGATACTCGTCAAAACCTCTAGCGTGCTTCTTGTTGTTCTAGAATCACGAAATTTGGCAAGATACAATAAAAGGAAGAATTCTAAATCTTTTCATTTGTAATTACATAATGAGAAAATTTTTTGTCATATTTTTACCCATCTGTCTGCCTGTCAGATGGTATGTTAAGAGCCTTTTTCTCTGGAAATGTTTGGCATACCAATTTCAAATTTACGTCACTTATTAAGGCCTACAGTCCCTTGGCGGCGTAAAAATTGTAAGCTTCTAAATCAATGCAATCAAAAGATACGGTCATGTATGTAAAATATTTTGATTATTGCATACTTCCTCATCAAAACCTGTAGAGTGTTTCCGTTGACCTATAATCGTGAAATTCGCCTAGAAGCAATGTTTCACAGTACAAGTAAAGCAAAAAAATCTGAAACTTGTTAAACTGGAATTATATAATAAAAATATTTTTTCCTTTGAACATAAATTGCATTCATCATCCATCAAAAGCATAATAGACTGGCATTACTGCTTGCAAACATAATATGTAAGTTTCAGTCGTTTTAGTAAGTAAACAAAAAATGTTTCATAAAATCATTTCTCTGTACGTATATAAACAGATTTCTTCTGCGCGCTTCTTTTTCTATGTTCGGGCAGTCTGAGGAACTGCTGTAGAGATTTTGATACAGTCTTGAAATTCACAGAATCATTATCTTGCCAGTATCGATATTGATAACGGACAGAACGTTTTTCTCATATAGTTCGGACACGCAGTTATAAGGATTCCCAATGAAAAAATGAGATGCCCTCCGTTTCACCGAAAACTGTGCCATGTAGTGGGCAGTATCTTTCTGTAAACTGCAGTTAATCATGAGAATACGGTCTTAATTTTTTCTTAAGGGGTGCATAGTTCTCGAAACATTTTTACATCTCAAATGATTCATTCCTTAAATACCAGAGTTTGCTGCTAGACACACAGAAATTACGGTATTTCACTCAGCAATTCGTTAGGTCATATGGAAACGCATGTGTCTGTTCCGCTGTAGTTTATGTAATAAGTCGACGTAAACCAAGAGGCAATGAAACCCTAGACGATTACATGAGGAGCACCGACAAAGCAGTTCCCTGCTGCTGTTACTTCGCCCGATCACTGTGCGAGAACTCCGTGTCTGCAGCAGCGTGCCGACTCCTATCTGTTCTGCGGGCGCCGTTGTTTTGTCTGACGTCTGCAGGCTGAGCTGTCCACGTGGTTGGTCACGCTCCGTGCCAACTTCCTGGGAGCGTCGACAGACGGGAGCCTCTTCAAACACCGAATCGTGTTTCTGTTTCCCCAGTGCAGACGGCTTCCCCTCGCTGAATACACTTTGCGCAGTCAACAAGGATTAGTACACGACGTAACGTCGCTACTCGTGACACAGTTTCAGTCGGAGCTGCAGACGAAAACGTTTGCTATAGGCTGTTGCAACAGATATGAAGACTCCCATGCTTAGCTTGCAGCTGATACGTCGTTGAAACTAGCCCTGACTGCTCGTAAAGGTAACTTTTAAAACACTTTTGTTCAAACAGGTGCAAGACCCAGTGTTGATTGACAGTTATTCATATCTTAAGCGACCAGTGCTACACATGACGTAAAAGTAAATGAAGTCGCACATGTTGAAGATAAAATAACTATCTTTTAATGGAGAAAATATTAAAAGAATCAGCAATTCAAGCAGAGAAAAAGGACTAAAAATTATAACTGATATAAAATACAAAACAGGTAATGTAGTGCAGTGAGCAGTGTGATAGTACGACATTGATGGCCAGTAGTCGGCACCTCAGAAATTTGGGCCGTGGAGTTGCAAATGTGGCAGGGAATCGAAACTTAGCCCACTAACTGCCCACTCAGCTAAAGTGCGGACATTAGTAGTGAAGAAAGCCCAGAGGATGAATGCAAGGATGTTGAACCTGAATGACTAGGGAAAAGATAGGAGCTGTCCATAGGAAAGTTAAAGACACCTTTGGTGAAAAGAGAAACACCTGTATGAATATCAAGAGCTCATATGGCAAGCCAGTACTAGGCAAAGAAGGAAAAACTGAAACGTAGAATGAATATATAGAAGGGCAATACTAGGAAAATGAAACTGAAGCCAACATTATAGAAGGAGAAGTGGAAGTTAATGAAGACGAGATAGTAAATATGATACCACGAGAGGAATTTCACAGAGGACCGAATGACCTAAGCGGAAACAAGGTCCATGGAGTAGACTACATTCCCTGAGAAAAACTGAGATCCTTGCGAGACAAAACTGTTCCGGCCTAATGTCAAGCTCCGGCACGTCGACCACAAATGTTACAGCAGAGAGGGCTGAGAGACGACATCAGCCAATAGTCATTTCTAGGATGACACCGAGACAGGAGTGGCATCTACATGAAGAGAATATAAGCGCCGCGCTACCTGGCAGCAGCCCTCATCTTGATCGGTTTACCACTTGGTGTAACCAGTGGTTGCTCAAGGTCAATTCTCCAAAGATCCAGGCGATCATTGTAGGCAAAAACACCCCTCCCTTCCGTCTCCTTGATTTCTATCTCACTATCTACGGCCTTCCTATCACCCTCACCCCCACCCTCAAGTACCTTGGCGTCATCCTTGACCGTCGCCTCTCCTGGACCCCCCCCCTCCCCCACCTCCGGACAATCCAAGCCAAGGCACTCTCCCGACTCGACCACCTCAAGTTCCTTTCAGGCTGCACATGGGGTCTGAACCCCTCCACAATCCTCCACACATATAAATCCCTCATCCGCCCTATCCTCTGTTATGCCCATACCACCTGTATCTCTGCCCCTCCCACCTTCTACAAATCCCTTCAAATCCTGGAACGCCATGCGCATCGCCTCACCTATCGTATCTAGCTCCCCTCCCCCATGTGGATCCTGTATGACCTAATTCCGTTCCCACACCTCCTCCTCCTTTTCCTCAAACGGATACAGATCCTCTACACCTTCTGCAAACGTGATCTCCCTCACCTGCTTGTCTCTCCCATTCTTTTCCACCCCCGTCCACTGCCACACCTATATTCCCACATCCCACCTGCTCTCCATATCTCCACCCTCCATACCCTTGCCCAAGGTGGCTTCTGCCAACTCCCCCTCCCTGATGATGCCCTCATCCCCTCCATCTACCCCTCCTACCAACTTTGATCCTCCCCTTCCTCCCTCTGTGTTTTTCCCCAGGGCACACTCTCTCCCTTTTCTCCCTTTTCTCCCTCTTCTCTTCCTCCCTCCCTCCTCTCCCCCCAGCCTTCCCCTACCCCCTACCTTCTTTCCTTCTCCTCCCCTCTGCTCTGCCATTGGCATCTATACCCTCCCCTTCTCCCTCCTACCCCCACCTTTTCCCCTTTTGCAGGTCCTCCGATTTGTACGTGAGTGGTGAATATTCGTGCGCCGGAGATCATCGCCAGTGTTTGTGTGTGCCATCGTGTTAGTGGTTTAGTGTTTCACCATTTGTGCTCCATCTTTCACATGTGTCATTTCTGTCGTCTCTGTTCGTGTACAAGTGAACGTTTTTTTATTCGGACACTGCGCCTGTGAACGGCTTCATGTATTTTAATTTGTCTGTCTACTGTTTTTTATCCACCGTGTTTCTTTTGTTTTTCTAAGCCTCATTATGTACTGTTTGTATTATCTGTGGCCGAAGAGCGGCGTAATTTTGCCGCTGCCAGCCTATCTTTCCTGTAAAGATTTGAAAATGACAATAAAGAAAAAAAAGGCTGCGGCCGGAGTTGTAGACGAGCTGTCCACCGAACGCTCCAGCAGTGACTTATGAACTGTATTGTTTTGCTTGCATTGGAATGGTATATACGGAAGGACAATGCTTCTGTTTCATGTCTCCCTTTGCTTGCGACCTTTCTAATAGTTCGGAAAGTTAAGTATTGTAATCATTTCCTTTTTTAATAAACGTTATTAATACGATTTGGCCGAATTGCTGTCTAGCGATCCGAGAAACCAGATTTTCTATGCACCTTATATCAGACGAGTGGGCACAACACAAGCCATTCTACCCGGTATCCAAGAAAGAGAAGGCGCAATACCCCATACTTCAAGAACAAATGCAATAACTGTAAGTTCAAGAAAGACGGGAGCGGACAGATGTGAAGGAGTCTTGGTTGCAAAATAGAGACATGAATTACACTCCTGGAAATTGAAATCAGAACACCGTGAATTCATTGTCCCAGGAAGGGGAAACTTTATTGACACATTCCTGGGGTCAGATACATCACATGATCACACTGACAGAACCACAGGCACATAGACACAGGCAACAGAGCATGCACAATGTCGGCACTAGTACAGTGTATATCCACCTTTCGCAGCAATGCACGCTGCTATTCTCCCATGGACACGATCGAGGAGATGCTGGATGTAGTCCTGTGGAACGGCTTGCCATGCCATTTCCACCTGGCGCCTCAGTTGGACCAGCGTTCGTGCCGGACGTGCACACCCCGTGAGACGACGCTTCATCCAGTCCCAAACATCCTCAATGGGGGACAGATCCGGAGATCTTGCTGGCCAGGGTAGTTGACTTACACCTTCTAGAGCACGTTGGGTGGCACGGGATACATGCGGACGTGCATTGTCCTGTTGGAACAGCAAGTTCCCTAGCCGGTCTAGGAATGGTAGAACGATGGGTTCGATGACGGTTTGGATGTACCGTGCACTATTCAGTGTCCCCTCGACGATCACCAGAGGTGTACGGCCAGTGTAGGAGATCGCTCCCCACACCATGATGCCGGGTGTTGGCCCTGTGTGCCTCGGTCGTATGCAGTCGTGATTGTGGCGTTCACCTGCACGGCGCCAAACACGCATACGACCATCATTGGCACCAAGGCAGAAGCGACTCTCATCGCTGAAGACGACACGTCTCCATTCGTCCCTCCATTCACGCCTGTCGCGACACGCTGGCCAGGGTACCGCCGAATTGCTCAACACGTGGGGCGTGAGGTCTCCACAGTACATCGATGTCGTCGCCAGTGGTCGGCGGAAGGTGCACGTGCCCGTCGACCTGGCACCGGACCGCAGCGACGCACGGATGCACGCCAAGACACGCACGATGTTGGGGCGTGAGCGGAAGACGGCTTAACGGTGTGCGGGACCGTAGCCCAGCTTCATGGAGACGGTTGCGAATGGTCCTCGCCGATACCCCAGGAGCAACAGTGTCCCTAATTTGCTGGGAAGTGGCGGTGCGGTCCCCTACGGCACTGCGTAGGATCCTACGGTCTTGGCGTGCATCCGTGCGTCGCTGCGGTCCGGTGCCAGGTCGACGGGCACGTGCACCTTCCGCCGACCACTGGCGACGACATCGATGTACTGTGGAGACCTCACGCCCCACGTGTTGAGCAATTCGGCGGTACGTCCACCCGGCCTCCCGCATGCCCACTATACGCCCTCGCTCAAAGTCCGTCAACTGCACATACGGTTCACGTCCACGCTGTCGCGGCATGCTACCAGTGTTAAAGACTGCGATGGAGCTCCGTATGCCACGGCAAACTGGCTGACACTGACGGCGGCGGTGCACAAATGCTGCGCAGCTAGCGCCATTCGACGGCCAACACCGCGGTTCCTGGTGTGTCCGCTATTCCGTGCGTGTGATCATTGCTTGTACAGCCCTCTCGCAGTGTCCGGAGCAAGTATGGTGGGTCTGACACACCGGTGTCAATGTGTTCTTTTTTCCATTTCCAGGAGTGTATTTACAGAAGAATGGAAAAACTAGTAGAAACTGATCTCTGGGAAGATTAGCTTAGGCTCTGGAGAGATGTAGAAACACGTTCGTGCACACTACTAACCCGACGCATGACGAGCGAGTTCGCTTCTGACATGTGGCACATGATGTTCCATACCTGCGGGATCGCATCGAAGCCACTGCCCATTTCACACAACACAAAGATTCGGGTGGTCGACTTGAAAGTCTAGGACTGAAAATCTACGAGACGGCCACATAAAAAAATCTAGATCATCCAAGGAGACCATAAAAAATGAAGTCTTAAAGTCTGAAAAACAAGACACCAGGAACGATGTTGCAGTGCCTGTGTTTTTAAGAAGAACGATAATATGTTCCTTCGGACGTGCATGTATGTTGCTAATACGAACATCCAGCAGCTGTATAAGAGAATGACGGCGATGAAAATTGTTGCCGGACTGTTTTGTATAAAGAAAAGAACTGTTCGAAATTTTTAATTTGCAGGCTGGTTTCTTAGCATTACAGATCCATTTTCAATGCACATCACTCATCTGTGGCTTCACAAGTAATGACAAACGCCATTTCAAAGCAGCGTGCTGCAGGTATTCGTCAGAAACGGGACGCTTGTGTTGGAACATCTTGGAATATATCCGAAATGTCGATGGAACATTATTCTTATCTGGCGTATAAGAAACAGCAAAGAGTCAGTTTTACAGGTTTTTATGGGTGTCAATGGAATATTGCTCTGACTAAGGTAAGAAGGCTACTTGTCCGGCCCGAAAAAACATTGTTTTCTTTCACAATGGAGCTCGAATGTTTCGACATCTGTCTACAAAATAAACAATTTTGAAGCCACAGAGTGAAATCTCTTTCCCTTATACAATGAAAATCGCATCAGGAGTTCCAATGCATACCACCATAATGTAGAAAAGCCTCAAGACGACGTAACTTCCTGAACAATCAAGTTCAGTATACCAAATTTGATAGATGGAACATTGGCATGTGTACACATTACGAAATTAAAATCCCCAACGCATTTTACTCTCTGTTCGGCGAAATTAATCTCTGGAACTACTTTAGGGATTATCATATGACTGTGCTAGTAAAATGGTTCACGAGGAAGGTCTGTGTAGCCGGCCGGGGTGGCCGAGCTGTTCTAGGTGCTACAGTCTGGAACCACGCGACCGCTACGGTCGCAGGTTCGAATCCTGCCTCGGGCATGAATGCGTGTGATGTCCTTAGGTTAGTTAGGTTTAAGTAGTTCTAAGTTCGAGGGGACTGATTACCTCAGATGTTGTCCCATAGGGCACAGAGCCATTTGAACCATTTTTGCGTGTGCACCGTTAGGATTTTAAGTGCAAATAACGAGCAAAAGACCCGTTTTTATGAGATATTGTGAAGTGGGCCACTTATACACTTGTACGAAACCGCCCCAGACTTTGAACTGTGGTAATAAATGGATAAACTAAAAACGAAATTTTCTTTATCCAACCATATTTATCCGTTGTCGACATACAATGGTTTTAAGTCGAGCTATATGTAGCACGTAAAATTAATTGTTATGTGAATCGAATGTGCGGAAGCGGTTTAAAGTGATTCAGGTAAATAAAAAAATATTTTCTTACAATACAATTGAAAAGTAGCTTTCAAAAACCTAGCTTAATTCTGATTTGGCGTGCATAAAAATGTGTTTTGTGACTTTCTCTACGCACGCAGTTCTATGTTTCAAATTACGTGCGAAATGGGGACGGTTAGAAGTGCGCCACTTCTATATCTTTGTGTTATTCGGATAAAGTAAAAATGAAATTCTTTTTATGCCTCAAATTGTTCAAATGACTCTGATCACTATGGGACTTAACATCTACGGTCATCAGTCCCCTAGAACTTAGAACAACTTAAACCTAACTAACCTAAGGACATCACACACATCCATGGCCGAGGCAGGAGCCGAATCTGCGACCGTAGCTGTCGCGCGGTTCCAGACTGAAGCGCCTAGAACCGTTCGACCACAACGGCCGGCTTTATGCCTCAATCTTTGCCCGTTGTCGAGATACGATAGTTTAAATTAGAGATAAACGTACCACGCAAAAGTCATTCTTACGTGAACTGAAAGTGTGGAAACGGTTTATAGTGATTCAGTTAAATAAAATTAAAAAATATTCTTAAGATAAGATAGAAAACTTGATTTCAAAAATCTAGCTTCACTCGGATTAAAAGAAAAAAAAGAGTTGATCATTCTTCTTGGGAGCTGTGGAAGGTACATTAGCTTATTTGTTTTGGTTGTAAATATTTGTCATGTATTATTGTTTTTCTGACATGTTCCACATCCTGGAGGACCTCCTCTCTACGGATCAATTGGAATCTGGGAATCGGTTCAAATTTTGCAAGAAGATAGACAAACATATATAAGTAAAGATCGTCCTGTTACTTTGAGGTAGAATTATAGTCTACCACGACATAAGCAACATGGTTCCAAAGACAATAAAAAAAGACTGGATCAGTCGTCGACCGAGTCAACAAAACTCGCCATCGGTCGCGGAGCTATGGCGGTCTAATGTCAAAATTATGGTAGAGTAAACGTTGGGAACCAGAATTAAAAATGCTCCTATCATAGTACAAAAGAGACGAATATGTGCTGGGGAGAGTTAGGGATGTGAAATAAAAGAACAAGCTTTTGAGCTTATCAGACAGCTTCAAAGACAATTGAAACATCTTGACGATTCCGGGTTTTTTACGAGTTAACCCTACTTCCCCAATTCAGAGAGTTCTCATAATTACAAGGTCTTGGTGTACGTGCATCTTACGATTTATAGGTTAAAGTCCCTGATCCTGAGCCCAGAATCCGGAAAATCCGTCAGCCCTAGTAAACAATACATAATATCATATGGCTGAAGACCATACATGTAATGCCTAAAAATGTTTTTTTTTTTTATGGGGGGGATAACATTTCTCATGGGGTGGTGGGATTTGTTCTTGGGAGGGACGGGGATGACATCAAGAATCATATTACTTTACTTGACACGATGCATTATATTTCATGACATGGGTACTAGTACTAATAAGCAAAAACACGCGAATATATCAAGTTGTTTTGATTTTAATGTCATTGAAGCTACCAGATAAGTAGAAACATTAGTTTCCTTCTTTTGTATCGTTTACTCTGCGCAGCACATATTCGACTTTTTTGCGGTATGACAGGAGCATTTTTCGTTCTAGTCAAGAGACTAGAGCCACCTGCCTTCAATTGCAATCAGTGTTAAATGCACTACCTGGAGTACATAGCCCAGAAACAACACTTGGACTAACCCATAAAAGACATGTGTAATTAAGCTACTTATTCCCACTAGCAAATGAAATCCCATTGTGAACTGAGACAAAGCCAGACTGTCTCTGTTCGCCACTATTCAATGAAACATACACTGATGAGAACATTATGACTACCGACCTACTTGTCTATATAAATCCGCCCAGGTCACAGCAGCGTCACCTGGCGAGGAATGACTGCTAGTCAGATACAGTGTGCATGTACTCTCAGTGACTGTCCCGTCTGAGTGTAAAATGGAGAAGGCGTTCGATCTATCTGAGTTTGACCGAGGGCAGATTGTGATGGCCCGGAGATTCGTCACGAGCATTTCGGAAACTGCATGATTTGGCTGGTGTTCGAGGAGTGCTGTGATGAGTGTTTCCAACACGTGTCGAAACCAAGACGAAACCACGTCGTGACGTTGGGCGGCCTCCCCTCATTACAGACAATGGACGGCGTATGTTGGGCAGACCTGTGAAACAGCACAGGCGGCGAACTATGGCGGAAGTAATCAGACCTTAATGCTGGACAGAGTAAAAGTGTGTCTAACGATGGGCCTCCTCAGCCGACGACTAATGCATGTGCCAACGTTAACAGCACGACACTGGAAACTGCGACTGAAATGGGGAAGTGCCCATTGGCACTGGACGCTGGTGCAGTGACAGAGCTTCCCCATACCTTCTTCATCATGCCGATTGGAGGTCGCGAACCCATCGTCTTCCAGAGAAACAACTCCTTGACGCCTATACTGTGCGACAGAGACAAGCTGGCGGCGGCTGCATTATGCTCAGGGGAACATACACACAGGCATCCATGGATCCAGTTGAGCTCGTGCAAGGAACCATGAAGGTCAGATCACGTTCACGCTTTCATAACGATAGTATTTCCCGACGGAATTGGCATTTTTAAATAAGATAATGCGACATGTCACAAGATCAGGAGTCTGGTGGAGTGGTTCAAGGAACACAGTGGCAAGTTCAAATCGATGTGCTGACCCACCAACTCACTATATCTGAATCCAATTGAACCCATCGTGAATGTGATTGAATGTGGCGTCAGAGCTCATACCCCCCCTTCCTGTAATTACGTTAATTATGTTACGTGTGCGCGTATGTGGTGCCAATACAACGCCCCCCCCCCCCCCCACCCCGCAATCTACCAGTGCCTCATTGCTTCCATGCCGCCTCGCTTCGCCGCTGTTATCTGTGCATCTGTGCCAAAGATGGACATACTGGCAATTAGGTGGGTGGTCATAAAGTTCTGGCTGATCATTGAACGCTGTAATAGCACACACTTCATCCTCGTGTCCTGTTTTCTTGTACTGTGTCACAGACTCGGTAACGTGCGGGAAGTGTGTGAATGTCATTGCAGATGTTCTACATTCCCTGAATAGCAAATAAATTTTAAAATAAATTTACAGCAGTCTTCTAAACTTTGTTGTGCATATGATTACATACAAAAGTATATTCATATACATCCTTACGTACGTACATACATACACATACAGGATGTTTATAAATGCATGGTGTGGTTTTAAAAACCAATAATAAATCTATTTATTACTTTATATGGTCAAACCTTATTCACTACTGGCCATTAAAATTGCTACACCAAGAAGAAATGCAGATGATAAACGAGTATTCATTGGACAAATATATTATACTAGAACTGACATGTGATTACATTTTCACGCAATTTGGGTGCATGGTTCCTGAGAAATCAGTACCTAGAACAATCAACTCTGGCCGTAATAACGGCCTTGATACTCCTGGGCATTGAGTCAAACAGAGCTTGGATGGCGTGTACAGGTAGAGCTGCCCATGCAGCTTGAACACGATACCACAGTTCATCAAGAGTAGTGACTGGCGTATTGTGACGAGCCAGTTGCTCGGCCACCATTGACCAGTCGTTTTCAATTGGTGAGAGATCTGGAGAATGTGCTGGCCAGGGCATCAGTCGAACATTTTCTGTATCCAGAAAGGCCCGTACAGGACGTGCAACATGCGGCCGTGCATTATCCTGCTGAAATGTAGGGTTTCGCAGGGATCGACTGAAGCGTAGAGCCATTGGTCGTAAAACATCTGAAATGTAGCGTCCACTGTTCAAAGTGCCGTCAATGCGAATCAGAGGTGACCGAGACGTGTAACCAATGGCACCCCATACCATCACGCCGGGTGATACGCCAGTATGGCTATGACGAATACACGCTTCCAATGTGCGCTCACCGCGATGTCGGATGCGACCATCATGATACTCTAAACAGAACCTGGATTCATCCGAAAAAATGTCGTTTTGCCATTCGTGCACCCAGTTTCGTCGTTGAGTACACCATCGCAGGTGCTCCTGTCTGTGACACAGCGTCAAGGGTAACCGCCGCCATGGTCTCCGAGCTGATAGTCCATGCTGCTGCAAACGTCGTCGAACTGTTCGTGCTGATGGTTGTTGTCTTGTAAACGTCCCCAACTGTTGACTCAGGGATCGAGACGTGTCTGCACGATTCGTTACAGCCATGCGGATAAGATGCCTATCATCTCGACTGCTATTGATGCGAGGCCGTTGGGATCCAGCACGACGTTCGGTATTACCCTCCTGAACCCATCGATTCCATATTCTGCTAACAGTCATTGGATCTCGACCAACGCGAGCAGCAGTGTCGCGATACGATAAACCGCAATCGCGATAGGCTACAATCCGACCTTTATCAAAGTCGGAAACGTGATAGTACGCATTTCTCCTCCTTACACGAGGCATCACATCAACGTTTCACGAGGTAACGCCGGTCAACTGGTGTTTGTGTACGAGAAATCGGTTGGAAACTTTCTTCATGTCAGCACGTTGTAGGTGTCGCCACCTGCGCCAACCTTGTGTGAATGATCTGAATAGCTAATGATTTGCATTTCACAGCGTCTTCTTCCTGTCGGTTAAATTTCGCGCCTGTAGTACGTCATCTTCGTGGTGTAACAATCTTAATGGGCAGTGATGTAGCGTACGGAGAGGAAGCTGTCCAAGATTTTGATACATGAATCACAATCCTTAAATATGTATCCTTGGTCATACGACATACATCTGCATGGTAATCAAATTCCTTTCATGCTCGGTGTAGCATGTCCTCCATGGTGGTCTGCAGTGCATGCATTAACCGATGACGTACTTCCTCAAGGGAGACGGGCATTGGCGATACAGAGACTCGCTCTTTCATAAACCCCTACAGAAAGAAATCGCAGGATATTAAATCTGGTAAAAGCAGAAGGTTGTTGTCTGCTGTTGCAGCACTTCCAATACAGCACTGGTGAAAAACACTATTGAGAATTTCTCTTAGATTCCTGTGAAAATGGGACGGGTGGCAAAATGTAATAATTATAGCTGATTCCAACATGCCTCGAAACGAGTTACCTGTCATCGTTTGTGGTCAGAAGAAATGTGGGCAGTTAACTTTCTTGCGCGACACCACACGCAAAATATTCACTTTTGGAGAGTAGCACTGATGCTCTGTCAACATGTGGTTCCTCGCTTCCTCAGATATGAGTACTTTGTGTGTTCACCTTGCCACTCACATAGACATTGGCTTCATCGCAGAATACGAGTTTTTCTACAAAACCGGCGACCCCCATTTTTAACTGCAGCTCTTCACAAAAGTCACGCTTTTTCACTTTGTCTGCTGGCATGAGGGCCAGCACTAATACTACTCTGTACGGTTTAAAACACAGCCGCTTACACAACATCTTCCACACCGTAATCTTTGGCGTGAACAATTCCGTGCTTACTTTGGTACGTACTTCCGACGACTTAGTGAACCACCTGACGCACACTTTCGATGAGGTCTGCTAGGAGTCTTCCCCTTCCAAAATCATCTGATTTCCACGCAATTGTCGGTCCACCCTTTTACGTTATTTTTGTGTAGTGGGTCTTTTTTCTTAAACCGTGTAGGAAACTGACACTGTACTACGACCACAGGACTGGACACTTCAAAACGGAGCACACAGAAGGCCTTTTGCTGTTGCGACGCCAAATTGAAAACAGACGCTGCATCTGTGAATAAGCATTAAAAGTAAACAGCAGGTTGCGCACCAAAAGCTTGGACAGTAGCCGCTGCATTTGCTGTAAGTTTTGCCTACATAAAGAGATAAATCGATTTCCTTCTAATGTTTAAAACCGCACAGTTAATTTATAAACATCCAAGACGCTTTGCTAATCTACTATCAGTTGTTGCTCTTTTGCTCTGAGTAGCACTGTGTTCTCGTGGATGAAGTACTCCTGTTCCATCAGTAGCTGCTGTCGTCCATGTGCTGGCGCCTCTGTTGATACTCTGCATAATCCATTACTACTGACTACTCACTGACTCTTTGATTATTCACTTCTTCCCATGGATGACCTTTTATACGTTTCCTCTATTTCCTCTCGGATCTGGTTGCACACAAACATTTTCAATATCTTTCTGGAACATTCTATCTACAAGCGATCACCACAGTTTCCTCCTAGCAGCGAAAATCCAAGGTTGGCTTCTTCCTGTCACTAATTTTGCCTCGACCCGTAACTCATTTGGTGGGCTGACAAGTGTTATCCATGTGCTGTAACCCTGACAGGCGTCAAGTGTGTCAGCTGATTCTGAAGTATTACCATTTACAAATACTAAGGTTTGAATCGCCTTGTGGCATCTGGCACCGCACACTCATGGGCGCCAGCCAAGAAGCCCCGTTGGAATTGTTCCACTTATTTTTTTATAATTTACAAAATATTCTACGGTAACGACACGATATAGCAGCTATGTTTGATGATATGGGGCCCAATAATTATGTAAATGTACTGGTTCAAAATCTGCAAAGAAAAGGTACTATACAACTTTTGAGAGAAATGCGAGCATGATGAATGTATTGCTCATAGGCCAAGCTTCGTTTCCTGGATCAGTCTTCTACTTTGAACTGTTGAACGTTTGTCGTATTTCTGAAAAAGGCAGAGATCTCTGTTCAATTTCGAATTTGACGTATGGTTACTATCTGGCGCAATGCTCCAACACAGACCATACCGTGCTGTGAAATGCTAGAGACATTGTGGGAACTGTCTCACATTGTGGGTGGGCCGCCACACTGAAAGCTCGGTGCTTGCTTTCTTTAGCCAAGGTCTCTGAACAGCAACTGATGTTTAGTGTCTCAGACGCAGCACACTCCAGGACAGTGTTCTCGGTGAATACGGCAGAGAACTGGCTCGATATCGGCAAAAGCGAAAGCGACGAAGACAAACAAAGGAAAACGCTGTTCTGTCTGGCGAAGTCTTGGCAGGAATTGCCACCCGTCTATTGGCGCAGCGTGGGCGAGAAGCTGGTGTGACGTCAAACAGCACGTCAAGTGCTTAATGATCGGCCGACGCCACGCCTTCCGAACCGCCGGGTTGCGAGTACGCACCAACGGCAAACAACACCGTGAACACACGCACTGGGTGGGGGAGTGTGTACGCCTGCCGTGTACTGCGTAAACAATAGGATAGCGCAGCTGGCAGCCAATTTCTCTAACTAGTCCTCAGTTCTTGGTGCTTGAATTCAACGTTCTTTTTGTAACTATTTCGTGTCCTCGTCTACCACAGCATCCACGTCCATACTCTTCAAAACCTGTGTGAAATGCATGGCTGAGGGTACATTCCGGTACCAGTTATTGAGACTTTTTCCCACTCTATCTCCATATGCAGCGTTGGAAGGGTATTTGTTTAAATACCGCACTATCCTACGGGAGTGACACGTAGGGAGTGGTAGTACATTTCTAGATTGAACATTTGCTGCTGATTCTTGGAAATTTGTAACTAGGATTTCTCGGTATGAATTTGCGTCTACCTTCAAGTGTCCGCTCATTCAGTTTTTCCGGGATCTCTGTGACGCTCTTCCGAGTGTCAAACAAACCTATGACAATTCGTACTGCCCATCTCTATATGTTCAGTGTCCTCTCTCAGTGCTATTTGCTTCAGGTTCCACGCACTTCAAATCTATTATTTATGACCAATTCCTTTGTAGTCTGATTATATTTCCGTAGTATTCTACCTGATTTACCTACGACTGTCAGGGGGACCATCAGACCTGTCGATCCTGACGAGTCATAGGTATGTTGCAGAGTAGAGGGAACAGTGGTGAGTACCTGGAGAGAGGAATTTCACGCGACGGCCCTTACTTTCGGAGAAAACTGATGTTGAAGTTTTATGCGTACCTCCTATGCCGGTAAAGTTAATTTTGTTTCGAGAACGTGAGCATATCGTAGCGGCTATAGCTCTTGGCAACCATAGCAACGGGTTTGACTCCTGCAAGTGTACCTTTTTTCTGCCTCTTCATTGATTCTCCGTACGGGATATCATTAAAAAATATATTCCATGCAAAATTGATAAAAACTGTAATTTTCACCAGAGTAGTTTCATTAATAAATCAATCATTACCAACGTCGCCGACTTATATAAATATTGGAAAAGGGGGGGGGGGGATACCGGGGGTCTTGCCCCCGGAAATTTTCTTAAGTTTAGATGTAAAATTGTGGGTTTTAAAGTTTTTAAAGCATTTTAGAGTTATATTTTCTACATTAGAACCCCAAAAATTGGACTCTCGATAACTCGACACTCTGGGAAACTCGACAAGCCTGACACATTTTTTGGTTTTGATAAAAGAAACAAAACAAACACGTAGGGTTTTTTTGTGAAAAGCTAATTTAATTTACAGTAATAATAATGTTAATAGACTATGACAGAGAGCGAATATATAGCTCTGAAAAGACTGAAATTATATTTAAATAAGACCTGAACTATCATTAAAGGAATACAACATAAAATATTGCTGTCGCACAGTAATAGCACTTTGATTAAAAAGTGAAATAGCTAATTTAAGCTTACTTTGAATAAGGTTCAGGGTTCATTAAATAAAAACAGTATCTCAAAGTTAATGCTTTAATGCAGTTAATAAAATTAATACAGTGTGCTTAATACTTTCAGCCAAAAAGTATTTAAATAGAGGGTTTGAATTGGGTCTTACACCCTAAAAATATGTAAGTATTTGAAAATAACTAACACAGGCTATAGTAACATAGTAATGCAGTACTAAACTAGTACTAATATTTCGAAACTGAAAATTTAACGTAATGTATGTATTTAATTCTCTAGTTTATAAAGAGTTTTAATACAGCTCTAATTGCCATTATTAGGGCTAGTGTGTCTATAGAAAGGTGCAAATGTCGACCATCTGACTCGTTGATGCTAGTCGGGTATCCAAATTATCCAAAACATCTCGGTGGGCATGAAGACTAGCCACGACGTTCAATCGCTTCCGTCCCATTGTTGATCGGAGATAAGACTTCAGACGTGTAAGAGCCTAAATGACCGTTCTGCTGTTGCTGTCGTGATTGAAACTACTTGGAGCAGCTTAATGCACTTCACTACTTCACATAACATTTCTCCAACTGCAGGCTCTTGTGTAATGTACTTTCTTACATCACACGTTTTATAAGACCAGTTGCTTTTTATTAGTGATATCGGCTAACATATTCAAATGTAAGTGAAGTCTCTCAATGTCTAGGTCATTTTTGAAAAACTCAGTTGATTTTTCCTAATTTGTTTCACCTCTGTGTACTAAAAGTATTCCTCTGGGGTTTTGAAAGTGTGCGGTGAGCTGGCTTCGTTGTTTTCATACTTCTTTGGCATACTTTGATTCCGAGGAAGCGAAGGATCATCAACTTGTGAAGGCTTTTCTTTTAAACACAATTCCCAAAAATGTTCAAAACTATCACGCCTTACATTCAATATACAAATCAAGCCCTCATATATTTTTTCCAGATCAGTAACACTTAGATGACGGCACTGAATTTATTCATTGACATTGTCTACTGGGTTCATTGCATAGCAAAAAAGACCTAAAAAGAAATAAGTCTCGACTTGTAACACTGACTCAAGGTAGCTGTACATTTGTAAGCTGCCTCTGTTTTGTCCTCATCAGGAAATGTTTCAATAAACTCTAGAAGTTCTTCAAAGTTTTTCAATATTCAGAAGATACTAGAAGTTTGCATTGTACATCTAGTCGGGCAAAGGGATCGTAGACCAACTGGGTCGTTGGCGCTCTTACGCGTATGCTTCTGTAAAGTCCCATCCTTTTGTTGGATTCCATTTCGGTATTTATTAAGTTCGTGGCAAAAGCCATAATATCCTTCATAGACATAAAATGGCAGAGACTGTCTACAACTGCCAAGTTTAAACTGGGAGCTGTGCAGTGCACATAACAAGCTTTTGGTTGAACGTCTATTAAAATACTAAACAGAGTTTGTGATTCCGTGTTGGGGATCTCGTATAAGCCAATAAAGTCTTCGTTGATGATTAAGGAATCATCGACAGTACGAATACAAAATGACACTTGTTCGTGAATCGAAGAATCACTTGTTTCGTCAACCATAATAGAAAAAGTTCAGTTCTCTTGATTGAAGCCAATACCTTTCTCAACACAGACTTTCCTAGTAGATCAATGATTTCGTTTTGAATTTCGTGGGACGTTGAGTTTACATCTTTGTGCCTCTAATTGCTAGTTCCTGTTGGCATAGAAATTGCATGGTAGTAAAAATTGTCTCAAGAGCTAAACGGCCTTCCTTCATATCATTATCTAACTGTTCATTCAATTGGTAGGCCACAATTCGGTCAATGATTGAATTTAGTTTCAGAACACCTTCTTTATGTCGTAAACGAACTTTCATGAAGAATTTTTTCAAAGCCTTTTTCCACTTAGAGACCCCTATGGAAGTAAATGCATATTTAGCATCTGCCTCTTTGCAGGTATTGCAAAAAACGTTTTCGGTAGATGCTTCATACTCTAACCATGTATATTTGATCAACCAAGACTTCTGAAATGATCTTCCCTTACCGGATAGTCCAGGTTTCGGGTGTGCACGGTTCTTGCCTGAAGACGACGAAGCAATTAACGACACAGTAATTGCTGGAGGTTGACTTGCCGTATCATCAGGTTCCAAGTGCGCCTTTTGGTAACAAATTTATCCATTGCAAACTTAAATCACACTACACTAAGAGACTAAAATAAACGAATAAAATAAATAGTCCACTAAACACTAAAGTCAGGACACTAAACATGTCTGCAGCATGCACTTAACGAAACTGTCCACGCTGAATGACTGCGACAGCCTAGGGTGGGCTTTATATAGCCGCGGCGTCGTAATGTCTTGAAGCGTCAAGGCGGCGCGAGGCGGTGGGTTCCAGGCGCCTCTGCCCCACTCCTTTTTACGTCGCCGTGGCCGCAGCGCTCGCCCGCCTGCACCAGACTTTACGTAAAGGCTCGCGGATCGGATATTCACAATACTCGTTTTCAGTTAACTTGCTTACTACTGTAATAATTATTTGTTTCAACTCATTACTGAATGTATTTTAAAAGGTAACTATCGTCAAACAAGGAAAATAAAAAATTCCAACATAATTTTGTGATTTTACAAAGCATAATATAACGAATAAACGTCTTAAATTTTTGAGGGGGCTCGGGCTCTCTCAGGCCCCATAGTCCGTGCCTGTGATCATTACGTCACACTTTCATCAAATGTGTACTTTGTTTGTAATTCATAGCCAAGCTACAAAGAGTTCGCAACGATGGATGAAGGATTCCAGACTCTGACGAAAGTACCCTAATTTTGCCCTCCATTAAAAAATAGAATCAAATCTATTGTCAGTTCCGGTAGACATACAATAGAGCCCTTGCGGAACAAGGGGTGAAAACCAATTTGAAACGAGATTAGTCACTCTTTCACAGAACACTATACTGTAACTGCATCGGAAAACGTTAATTTTCAAATGTAGTTTAAAATTTTAAGGAAAAAATTCGAAATGCTCCCGATTTGCTGAAGACTAATAGAGACATCACTTCGAGAGAAAATGAAAAAAAAAAAAATACATTTCTTAATTCTGCGTCACTTCAGTGCACCTGCTTTCATAGTAGTGATCAAATACGCGTGGATCACCTCGAACGTGATCGAAGAAAGAACAGTGTTTTTGAATTTAATCCAACTGCGTTTCCGGCTTCGCTTCTGAAAAATCCACGACAGTAGCTTTCGTTCAATGAGCGTATTCTACACATTCATGTTTCGGTTGCACTTATACGATAAATACCATGCTGAATTCTGTTCCTGCAGAGCAAGTGATAGCGAGTAAGACGATGCTGTAATCTATTTTCTAACAAACGGAATACATATCTGAAGCCGCGCGGGATTAACCGAGCGGTCTAAGGCGTTGCAGTCATGAACTGTGCGGCTGATCCCGGCGGAGGTTCGAGTCCTCCCTCGGGCATGGGTGTGTGTATTCGTCCTTAGGATATTTTAGGTTAAGTAGTGTGTAAGCTTAGGGACTGATGACCTTAGCAGTTAAGTCCCATAAGATTTCACACATTTGAACCTTTTTTGAATACGTTTGAAAAATCTTTGTTAATGCAATTACTACTGCGAAAATGACTGTTTTTAATAATTAGGTATGACATATACTATTTAATGATTTTCTGTAAGATGAAATGCAAAAAAAAAGTACGAAGCCGGTATTTGAATGCCTGCCGCCAGCATGGTGGACCTGAGGATTACCTGTCGCGCTACGCTAGCTTTGTCAAAACCTGACTTACACTATGTGATCAAAAGTATCCGGACACCCCCAAAAACATACGCTATTCATATCAGGTACATTGTGCTGCCACCTACTGCCAGGTACTCCATATCAGCGACTTCAGTAGTCATTAGACATCTTTAGAGAGCAGAGGGTGTTGTTTGGGGGAAGAGACCAGACAGCGAGGTCATCGGTCTTATCGGATTAGGGAGGGACGGGGGAGGAAGTCGGTCGTGCCCTTTCAAAGGAACCATCCCGGCATTCGCCTGGGGCGATTTAGGGAAATCACGGAAAACCTGAATCAGGATAGTCGGACGCAGGATTGAACCGTCGTCCTCCCGAATGCGAGAGAGCAGAATGGGGCGCTCCGTGGAACTCACGGATTTCGAACGTGGTCAGGTGATTGGGTGTCACTTACGTCATACGTCTGTACGCGTGATTTCGACACTCCTAAATATCCCTAGTTCCACTGTTTCCGATGTGAGAGCGAAGTGGAAACGTGAAGGGACACGTACACAAAAGCGTACAGGCCGACCTCGTCTATTGACTGACAGAGACTGCCAACAGTTGAAAAGGGTCGTAATGTGTAATAGGCAGACATCTGCCTAGACCATCACACTGGAATTCCAAACTGCATCAGGATCCAATGCAAGTACTATGACAGTTAGGCGGGAGGTGAGAAAACTAGAATTTCGTGGTCGAGCGGCTGCTCGTAAGCCACATATCAAGTCGGTAAATGCCAAACGACGCCTCGCTTGGTGTAAGGAGCGTAACCATTGGACGATTGAACAGTGGAAAAACGTTGTGTGGAGTGACGAATCACGGTACACAATGTGGCGATACGATGGCAGGATGTGGGTATGGTGAATGCCCGGTGAACGTCATACGTCATCTGCCAGCGTGTGTAGTGCAAAGAATGAAATTCGGAGGCAGTGGTGTTATGGTTTGGTCGTATTTTTGATGGAGGGGGTTGTTGTTTTGCTTGGCGCAGAGCAATTTGGGGATGGAGATTGCATCTTTCAACACGATCGAGCATGTTCATAATACACAGCCTGTAGCGGAGTGGTTACACGACAATAGCATCCCTGTAACGGGCTGGCCTGCACAGAGTCCTGCCATGAATCCTATAGAACACCTTTAGGATGTTTTGGAACGCCGACTTCGAGCCAGGCCTCACCGACCGACATCGATACCACTTCTCAGTGCAGCACTCCATGAAGAATGGGCTGCCATTCCCCAAGAAATCTTCCTGCACGTGATTGAACATATGCCTGCGAGAGCAGAAGCTGTCATCAAGGCTAACGGTGGGCCAACACCATACTAAACTCCAGCATTACCGATGGAGGGGGTCACGAAGTTGTAAGTCATTTTCAGACAGTTGTCCGGATACTTTTGATCCCATAGTGTGTGTTGCAGGTATTCGAGTACACATAAAACTTCAATCTCGATTATCTCGGAAACAAAAGGTCTTCCCATGAAAAGCCGGTAACAGCTATTCTGGATAGAACCCTCTACAACATACAGGGTGCGTTCCGAAAGTAATGCAATTATTTTTTTTTAAAGTAATTTATTGAACAGATTTGCACAAACACTTAAAATTCTTCAAAGTACTGTCCTTGGGCCTCTACACATTTTTTCCAGCGACT